>NC_090890.1:19321949-19366927 GCF_036669925.1 Montipora capricornis
CAAGCAGTTTTTTCTTTAAATCATCATCAGAAACGCCATACACAAATTGGTCTCTCACTTGTCTGTCTTCATCGACGTAATTGCAATCTTTAACTAACAGCATCAAATCAGTGACAAACGAAGTGATTGTCTCTTTAGGGTTCTGAACTCGTTCCTTGAATTTCTTTGAAGCTACAATCTCATTACATTCAGCACTTACCGCTCCTTCCAGTTTAGTCCACATCAGTTCGTAATTGTTTACATCTTCAAGTTCGCCCCAGTCTAAACTGTCATAAATCTTCTGTCCTTCCGGTCCGAGCCAATCTTGTACCAGTATACACTTTCGTTCCTCTGATATATTAACGAGGCTTCCTTTGAAAATATATCCACACTTTTTCTTGAATGATTTTAATGCTTCGAGGCGATTTTCTTGGCGAGCATTGAACTTTGGTCGCTCAAAGTTCATAATATTTCCAGTAAAATGATCAGCCGGATTTTGAGCATGACCTTGAGCAGGAATTTGAGCAGGATTTTGAGCAGGAGCACCCTCATCTCCTTCGTTAGACATCTTTCACAACGTCAGTAATAAACAGATGCAGAAATTATCAGAATTCCTTGCTCCAGCAGAAAGTTGACGGAGAAAATTCCCTCAGAATAATCGCTTTTCGCCACACGATGTCAATTGCAGGAGGTTTGGCGCGAATTAGTTCGGTGACTGTCTTTGCAGAAATGTGTACAGATTCTCCTCCTGGAACCTCTAAACAGGTTTCACAGCAGATTAGAATCAGTTCAGCAGTATTTTCCTTATTTACCCCACTCCTGGTACCATGTTATTGCGTGGAAGAGACGACACCGGTTCATATAAACTCAACGTTTAATGTCTTCAACAACTTCAACTCGTGTTACTCTCGCTCTACATCCCATAATACTTTAGACTCGGGTCCAATCTCCTAACAGATATTAACTACTGAGGTAAAAAAAAAAAAATGGGGCACCTCTAAAACAAATGTTAGGAGTTTCGTATAAAATATAGAAAAACTAACCCAAACGTCATACTACTAATCCAGCTCGAGTCTTTCCTCTGAGCTGTATGAATGTGTACAAAAATTGCACATAGCAGACACTGAAAACGAGAAATTATGTCCAGGATTGAACACAAGTATTGTTTAATTAGTACTTCATATTTGGCAGGGTTATTTGACATTTTCATATTACTTCATATTTGACAGAATTGTGTATTTTAGTGACTTTTCACCAATGAGGACACTTTGTGATGCTTATCATAGGAATTTGAATCTCATTAGAGTTCAATCCTGGACATATCTGCAAACGAGAGTTCAATAGAATGACCTCATCGGGACTACCTTTACCTGTGTTTTGCTAAAAGGTGCAGCAACACATGACGACATATTAAATGCTATGAAAGTTTGGAGTGAAACAACCTGTATCAAATTCAAGCGAAGGACCAGGGAAAGGAATTACGTTCATTTCTTCAATGGAAACGGGTAAGCCTAAGAGAAAGGAGTAGCAGAATTTTAGGACAAGAACTTTCCACTTAAGACCCGTGTGCTCGCAGAATTTAACTTGTTAGGTCAGCATTGCACACTGATTTTAATGACCATTATGAACAACAAGATTTCCTAACATTATAAGCCTACGCTTTATTCCTCCCTCCCTCCTCCTGCCCCAATAAAACACCAACAAGACCTCCCCGAAAATAAGCCCGAGAAATGTCTTAAACAGATGTGAATTCAAGGGTTCCATTTCGAACCGTTCACACCCATTGCAACCATCAATTTGATTTTATCATTGTTCACATTATCATCGTCATCGTCATCATCACCTTTTCTTTTTATAGGACGGGGTCCAAACCGAGGACCTTATGCACTTTTTGCTGGGTATCAGTTTGTAAACTGTACCCTTAAAGGTAACTGTACTGTTGCCTGGCGGTGTACTTCAAAAAGCCTCTTTTGACAATCACAGATGCTTCGATTACCATTGGGATTGTTACCTTAGTTACGCGCCCCATTTTTGACATTCCAACCTCATAGTCTCTCTATTTAGATAGTCTTCACATGCTTTGATCTAGGTGCTTTTCTGGCCAAGTTTCCTGCAGCTTCCGATCTGTTTGAATGAGCATATCCCACGGGATAGTAACCTCTGCATTCTCTTGAACAGTCTCAAGTTGTGTCATTTCTCAACAACATCGATGTTGAAGTGTCGGTTGCATACCTTCCAGTCTGGTAACTATGTAACGTCTTTGAATAGAGTCAGTTTTAGCCTGTTGTGAACAGCGAGCCACAATGTCACTGATACGTTTCTCCTGAGCATAGATCTTGGATTGGGAGAGGGGGGGGGGGGGGGGGAGTTCTTTTTCTAATCAAACGATGGTGGTACAATGTGGTGACAAAGCTTTGGTCTTCTGGTGAATCAATGTTTAAAGCTTGCGTTTCTTGCTTTGAGTTCCCCACTTCTGAACCATTGCTTTGTCTCACGTCTCTGTCTGCCTGCGGCTTTTACGCTTTTGGAATACACTCAATAAATGGGCTTTTTCCTAATCTCCCAGAAACTTATCCAGGACTTGACGGTTCAGTTGTACTTTCTCAGTTTGAAATTGACCGCAGCATTCTGGATGGAATAATTACTTCCTCATCTCCTTCATGTCATGTTCTCCGACATGACGGAGGAGTAGATCTCATACCAGGGTGGTTATTCATCTCAAGCTGAAAAATTCACCTTGCTAAGAAAAGCCAACCCACACCTACGGTACTTTCAAATTAATTTGTTCCAGTTGCTGGTCCTGGATTGGTCGACAAGGAGGAAAACAGGATATCAGCATAGGGAGAGGTTGTTCCTTGGGCACTGTGGTTCACGAAATTGGTAAGAGGAAGGCGTAGATTCTTTAATATTAGACTTTGTCGTTTGGCATATAACTTCGTTTGAACGCCCGCGATTCTATACGGAATTCCTATAACAACACTCAAAGCCGGCATGACAATCGTTTATTTGGCAAGCGCAAAGCAGGACTCATCGGGATCGAGGAGCGAGATATGAGCGTGGAGCGCGATACCAGAGTGAGAGAAAAACAAATTACGTTCTAAGTCTCTATGAAACTTGAAATTATTTTCCTCTTAAATAAGGGAAATACATTACCACAACAGGTTGATGGTTGGATTCTCAGGCTAAATTAACCCCTGTAATACAGACTGCAACACTCGACGTTAGTCCCAGTGATACATGTGTTGTGTAGATGTACATGTGTTATGGAAGTAAATGAATCTCGGTTCTCCATCCTCATTACTGAGTGAAGTAGCGAAGGAGACTTAAAGTTAAAACGAAAAGTTTTATAGCTAGTGTTGCACTGCGAGGAACTGATCAAACAGATTTAGACTTTTGATTGGTTCTTTTTTCTTAATCAGTCAGATTGACGTTATTTTCTTTTAGTTTTTGCTTGGTGTCATAATGTCATCTCGATATTAAATAATGCGTGAATTTTTTTCTATACTAGCTCACGCTCTTGGATTCTGGCATGAACAGTCCCGTCCTGATAGAGATCGTTACGTCGTCATAAACTGGGCGAACATAATGACAGGTAGGTGAACTTGGACCACGTCTGTAATAATATGTAGCTGCAATTTGTTTTCAGTAACTTGGAGCACGTCTGTAATTAGCTGCAATTTGTTTCATATTGGTTTGCATTGATCATCCTACATTGATAGCTAGTGACACCGTGTACAGTCTGTAATTACTGGCTGGGGCGGTTTCACTTTCTCCGCAATTCAGAAAACGCCTCTCCCCGTTCTTCGTAATTTTTACAAATTGCATCAATAGCTATCTATGTAAGGGACAGAGTCATCTCCTAGATGAATATTTCTCTTGAAAATAGCTCTTACAAATACTTTCCAGTCAACGAAAACCTCACTAAAGGTTTTCCCTGATTAAAAGGTAACCGACCCTTCAAAAACGTGCCCAAGAAAGGAAGAAGTTACTTTTTAGTGAAGCATACCAGCTATACCCGAATGCCCGAAAAAGGTTGGATGTAAATCTCACGTGTTCAGAACCACTTTACTCATCAATTCTAACTTCCATTTTTAATTTTATTATTTCAAACAAGGAAAAGAACATAACTTTAAGAATTACAAAACTTCACGCATCAACTCCCTTGGTGTCCCTTATGACTATGGCAGTGTTATGCATTACGGTGCTTATTACTTCAGTAAGAATGGCAAACGGACTATCGTGGCGAAAAGGGCTGGGGTAGGTACTTTTCATCTGTTAATAAAGAAAACTAGTCAATGAAAATGTTAACGAACACCCACCAAAAGGCAAGTACAGAAAGCAACCAAATGCAGAATCTTACTTGTGAGCTACATTCTCTTCTTATGAGCCAGCTAGGTTGGGTGAAAATGTTCGGAAAAATGATGATAAAGATGAAGGTCTTGCTGTAAACAACAACATACGGTTTTAAAATTTCCTACTCTAATGTTCAGTGTATTTCATGCAAGTCTTGCTGCCAAAAAGGCTTTTAATCTGAACAAAATGAAGTAACGTTCTATTATCCTTTCAACAAGGTGACTATCGGTCAAAGGAATGGTCCCAGTGGACTTGACTGCAAGCAAATGAACCTGCTGTACAAGTGCAGTGAGTGATTGTTTTGTTTTCTGTTTTGTTCCACTCGAAAGCAGAAACAGGTAAAGTGACATTAATAACAAACTGAAAGCTCTTATTGGCAAGCAACGGTGGATGCAGACCTGCCTGCTTTGTGTCATGCCAAGTTTAAAAAGATCAGAAAATGCGCTAATACGTATGGCTTGCCCATACGGCTTACTGTAATCACAGGCAGTCCAAGCTCCCGCTGTGTGATGATCGTCTTGTGTGATGGCAGTCATGGCAAAATTACAAGAGTTTGTATGGGAATATTTATGATCGGTATGAGAAAGTAAAATTACTGTCAAATTGTTAGTAACAAGAGGCTCTAATTATAAGTAGCCTATACTCATGCGCTGCCAGTTATTTGTACTTTTGTTGACAGTTTAATAATAATAATAATAATAATAATAATAATAATAATAATAATAATAATAATAATAATAACTTTATTGTACACCACAAAAAAAGGTATATAGGTGTTACAAGAATCTATTTGCTCTTTATCGTGTGAGTTCATTGACCTATACTTTTCATCTTTATTTGAAAGAGTCTATTTTTTTTCGATGGGTCCATAGACCTGTACTTTTCAAAACAATTTGAAGGAAGTTCTTAATTTTTCTCTGGGTCCATTGGGCTGTAAATTTTTCTCCTCTTTCTTCCAGTTTGCTGCAATTTCTGAAGTATTTTATTTGCTTCCTTTCTATATTTGATAATTCACATAAACATCTAAGAAATGCAACCTCATAGTTTGTTTCAAAACAATTACCGGTAAATTTACTTTGAGTAATAGAACAAAATAGATCAATAACAGAATCTACATTTGAAAATACTTTTGTTACATTTTTTGGTTCAGAACCATCGTATACAAAAACGTGGTAACTCATCTTTTGCTTTGCAAACCACTGGAAAACACAACTAATGCAGTAGCTAGAAATTCACATCAAAAAGCCTGTGCTGTTTTCCTTATTATCCAAAATGGCAGTTTTAAGCTGTTGTTTACTGGGAACCACATTACAAGATAAATTTCCCTGACATCTTGCCCTGTGAATAACTTTTACATGGCCAGCAGCTTACGCCTAATTTCTTTAGAAAATCAGAAATAAAAACATATTTTGCTGGAGTAACATTTCTGATAAATTGCTCTTCCATTCTCAATGATACTATCAACTGTTTGAGAGGTACAATAGTTACAAGACTTTTGAGGTGGAAAAACAAATAGAATAAAATGACACAGCAGAACATTCTTTGCAAGAACAAAGATAAACATCATTTAAGTGCTCCTAGGGTCTAAAATTTTGGTTTCGAACATATAATGAATGAACAATGCTTCCACTGTTGCTTTACATTTTAATAATGTTAACACATTTTAATCTCATAAGTAACAGATGTTTGTGCACATATATTCTGAAAATGTTGTACCAAATTCATTAATGAATCTATTTCAATTGAAGTACATGTTGCAAATGGGTCCCATACCTAATAAATCTCTGCCATGAGAGTAAAAAATTTTACACCTCCCATTAGGCAGACAGTATATTGCTACTGTGTAAAGTTCAAGTGTTAAAATATATGCATGATAATTATCCATGAGCAAAGAATCAAAGGCAGCTAACATTGATATAACATAACGGAAGTCTGAAATTATAGGAGGTGCACTATTTAGCAAACCACTATAACTATCACTGTATGTCAACTGATAATTAATGTAGCTTACGTTATAACCATAATAGGCAAATCTGTCAAAAATAGGAGTCCCTGTTTGCATGATTGTGACAAAGCTGAATACATATTAATCCCAATGTTTATAATTTGAACCAAGTCAGCTGAAGAGGTTATTGGATTCCTGAAATTTTAAACAAGTGCCGACAGAGACATTGCCACACGTTGTGTGCCTGCATTTGCTGTACCAAATACTTCAACATTACCTTGACTGTATGGTGCGGCAATAGTTTTAGTTGGATCAACAATTCCTGGACCTGGGTTGTTTGTACGTCATTTGCGAGTCGAATTAACTCAGGAATGTAAAAGCGATACAAATAGATCTTTCTAAAGCCACAGATTATAATTTGTTACATTTCATAAATATGACCAAACTTTCCAATACTGGCAAATAAGTGGCCTCAAAGTAAAACAAAATTAAGACAGAAAACCAGAATTTCCCTTTGAAGCATCCTCTAAATTTCTTTGCCACCAAATAAACAGAATGCATATCAACGACTAGTCTGTATTGTTGAAAGAATTCCCCATTTTGACTTCGTCGCATGCCCATACTGACAATAACAGTAGTTCTAAGAACAGTTCAGATTGCTAAAAGTCGGATCAGCTTTTCTCAGGTATTCTCAGTTTCGCTCAAAGCTGCTCTAAGGTTCTCAAAGATCACTAGGAGAGTTGATGGAGAAAATGTTGAATGACCTTTATGTCGATCCCCGCTCTCGTGCAAAGTGTTTATTTGTAAAACAAATTAGAAAAAAAATATATATATAATTTTGGCTCCACAATCGAAAAAGATTTATTCTAACAGCTCGATCCGTACGACCCGGGCCGTACGACCGTGACTACAATCACAAAGTTTGAACAGTAAAGATGCGATGATTCGGGCGCAACCATGCACATCCAAGAGAAACTGACACATCTTAAGGGCTAGACTTTCAAAAGTCCTTCGTCTCGTGTAGATTCGCGTCCGAAAAATCACGCTTCGCTCGCCAAAACATTTTCTCCCGGGATTCTCGTGAGGCGGAATTGTGGCAAGTCTACTTAAAACATGAGAGGGATGGTTGATTTCTTCAAACACACACTGTTTATTTTGTCATGCAAAATGGACTGATATTCCAAGCATACATACATTTTAAGACTCTAATACTTCTTTTCAAATCTTTCTATTAATTTTTCTGACTCAACAATACATTTTTCAGCAGCTATTAATTGTTTTAAATAATCCCCTATCCCCCGCCCCGCGTTACGTTACAGTCATGTAAATGTAAGCAAGCATAAATTTCCATGCACTAATGTCACACGGAAAACAAGAAACGGAGGGCATTTTATACCTCATGCGCTTACTGCGCATGAGTAAAAATACCTGACCTTACTTCCACGCTGTATCGCTTGACGTCTGTTCGCTTACCTTGCTGTTTGGAGGCCTTCGCAGCGAATTATCTCTTTCTAGGTTTTCCACTCCTAAGAGAAGGACGAGGCATCACACTGGAAAAACGAATGCCTGATCCGAAAAGAAAAAAATCCTAGCTCAATATGGTTGGGCGGCCACAAATCCAACTCGGAATCCAAGCACACATGTTCATATCAATTAACTAGCAACTCAATCCTTCTCCAAAAACCGACGCCAAGCGGCCGTTTGCAATAATTACAGCTCACAAGATTGTAGAGAGTCGCGTAGACGTTACCCACGACACACGACCGTTAAAAACTGCCTTGGTAACCCTCGTTTTCAAACTGAGCTAGCCTCGCCGGGGATCACACTGTGACTTTTTGTTTTCGAACTACGGACCTAAAACCTCGAAAGGTTTCCCTCGATCGCCCAATAGAATGCGGGATTTTCGCGAAAGCAGAGGATTTTCTGCTTTTCAGATCAGGCGTTCGTTTTTCCAGTGCGATGCTTCTTCCTTCTCTTAGGAGTGGAAAACCTAGAAAGAGATAATTCACTGTGAAGGCCTCTAGACAGCAAAGTAAGCGAACAGACATCAAACAATACAGCGTGGAAGTAAGGTTAGGTATTTTTATTAATAGTTTGACAGTAATTTTACTGTAAATATTCCCATACAAACTCTTGTAATTTTGCCATGACTGCCATCACACAAGACGATCATCACACAGCGGGAACTTGGACCGCCTGTGCTGTAATTTGCGAATGGAAACCAAACGAAACAATTCAAAACGTATTTAAAAAACCAAAGAAATCAATACACACCACTGGTATGGCAGAGTTGTGTCAATAAACTCGTAAATCGGACCTATGACGACTGTTAGGCGTCCTTTTAGCTTTCCTGGATTTTCTACAAATGAACGTCGGTAATTTTTTTCTTTCACTTAGAAATGAAAAGAAAATGTTTCTTTTTGCATCCACACTTTTTTTCTGTTGAGTAACACTTAGTCACGTCCAAAATTAAAAATGCGGCACTAAAACATTTGGAGACTCAGCCAAGAGCGTAATCGTTCGAAACCACAACATCGCCACTGTTTCCCGGTTCTTTGCATTTTTACCCAAACATCAGTCTATCCGGCTTATAAATAATTCCCAGCTAGGCGTCCTCTCCGACACCGTGACAGAGCTGGAGATGCCATCTGTTCACGATAAAGTAATTAAAGGTGACCTAACCCTCTTAAGCTCTTCTTTTTTATGTTAGCTCCAATCCTTAAAAGTTCTGTGGGTAAACTCGTAAAGAGTTTACCCACAGAACTTTAAAATTTTTTGGTTTCGCAGACTACAGTAAGCCAATACGTACTGAACAGCAACACTATGCTTCCGCTGAACTCGTGTTCGCCACGGTGTCGTTTTCCTTTTTCTAAATATTTTAGCGAATTTGATAGGTTGTCGACAATTTTTATTTTTTTAAATTTAATTTAATATTTTGTTTAACAGACTAGTGAGCAGCACACAGCAACTGTAGATCTTGTTAACATTTTTATTTCTCCTACGGGTTTCGTCTGAAGATACAGACTTCGTCAGGGAGTTTAAACAAGATAGTGTTGGAACTTATTTTATAGCTAATGGTTATAGTACAAATCACGGTCCAACAAGGGTGCGAACTGCAAAAAACCACAAAAACATAACGTACAGGATATGATTAAAATCCTTTGTAACGTCCAGAACGTGCAATGTTAAATTTTGGGGCTCACAGATTTAACGTTAAAAAAATTATTTTACGGTCCTCTGAACAATTTGCAGAGAGTTTTGAACTTTGAGGATCAAAGCAAGGCAGTGAAGGTTCCTAGTTACAACATAAAAAGCGCAACACGGCAAGCCGAAATTACAACGTAAGTTATTGCTTTTTCTCTCCCAGCGACTACTGGTTGCACACCAACGACAACATCAAATAAGTGTTGTGCCATTCCCTTTGAATACCGTGGAAGGTGGTATTTTTCTTGTACTTCGACAAATCACCACAGAGATTGGTGTTCCCTGGATCGTGTGTACAAAGGCCGCTGGGAAAACTGTGGTAAGCTTATCATGATTATTTTACGGTCCTCTGAACAATTTGCAAAGAGTTTTGAACTTTAAGGGTTAAAGCAAGGCAGTGAAGTTTCCAAGTTACAACATAAAAAGCACAACACGACAAGGTGAAATTAAGTTATTGCTTTTTCTCTCCCAGAGACTACTTGTTGCCAACGAAAGACAACATCAAAACAGTGTTGTGCCATTCCCTTTAAATACCGTGGAACGTGGTATTATTCTTGTACTACAGCCAATCACCACAGAGCTTGGTGCTCCCTGGACCCTGTGTACAAAGGCAGCTGGGAAAATTGCCAGTAGTCCTAATTATGCTTCTGTAAAAGTGCAAATGACTTATTAAATCAGTCATAAATCATTTGATTGTCTTATTTATGCGTTCATAACCTCAGTAATTCCAAAGCTGTCCGAAAAAACCCGACATCTGAAATCCACGAACTGTCCAATTTGCCGTTTCGGCAATGCTGGTGCCTTCTTCAGGGTAGCCTTAAGAGGGCAGCATCGCCGAGATGTCGGTTAAGACTCTTAAATTAACAGCGTCAGTCTTACAAGTTTCAAATTTACATTTGGTAAAATATTACCCGAGAAACGCAAATGTCAAGATTTGAAGGAGGGCTGAAACTGGCGCAATTTGTAAACTTATTAAGAACACTTTAACATTCGGAGGTCGAAAACCCGACTGTGATACATCGTTAGAGGCAGAAGGACGAAAGTAAATGACATGGACTAAATCTCTGACTAACACGTTTAGCGATATGCCACAGTACTCATTTGGGCATCGGGAACTTAAAGTTTTCTTAAAAATTGTGCCAGATTTAGCCCTCCATCAAATCTTCACCCCAATGTTTCTCAGGTAATATTTTATCAAACTGGACAGTACTTAATGAGTTTTTGAAATATGCCAGTTTTGGTACTCTGTCAAGTCTTTAAAAACGTTTCACGCAAAAAGTTGTATTGAATTGGACTTTGAGTCAGTCAGAGATTTCAGCCCATTTCATTTTACTTTCTTCTTGCCCGTCGTCCTGAGTCTGGCGATGTAACACAGTCACGTTTTCCACCAAGGAATCTTAAAGCATCTTAACAAGTTTTCAAATGGTGCCAGTTTAAGCCCTCCTTCAACTCTTCACCTCTGCGTTTCTTGTGTAATATTAGGGACTTTACGGTTCACGACACGGTCGTCAACGAGAACGCCACGAAACAGCAATATCATTGGTTAAAAGAGGAAACGTAATCGTGCTGAACGTGTGGCACGCATTTTAGCACAAATTCGTGCGGTACTCTGTACAACAACTACGTGAAATCACCAAACTTCAGGTTTTGACGGTAACGCGAGCATTCAAATGTGAATCTTTCATTGTCTATTTTTACTCCCAAACCGCTCGTGCCAATTTATTTTTAGGACACTTCACCCACATTGTACGACGCGAACGAGATGGCCTAACGGCGAGAAACTTACGATAGTGCAAAGTTATATTTTGAGGTGACGTTTTCGTCAACGTCGCCGTCGTAGATCGTAAAGTCCCTATTTTACCGAACTGGACAGTGCATGAATTGGAGATTCTCGGTCAAGACATTTTTCCTTCTTCTCGTACAACTTCCCGGTATAGCGATGTGCCACTCCCGCCATTTCGGTTACGGAATCCGAAACTATCCTTAATGGGTTTCTGAAAGACGCCAGTTTAATCTTCACTTTTGTAATTCGATAGCGTAATTCTTTCGAATTGGACAGTGCATGGGTTAAAACTCCTTTCTCATGTCTATTTCTCTTTTTTGTGCCTAATTGCGCCTTTACCGATGTGCCACAGCCGCTTTGTGGGACTTGGAATCCTAAACTATGCATAGATGCAAGTTTTGTTCCTCTGTCACATCTTAAAAAGTGGTTTTCACGCAAAACATTCTATTGAATTCGACTTGGCGTCAGTCAGAGATTGAAGCCCATATTATTTCACTTTCTCTCTTGCGCGTCTTCCTGAGTCTGGCAATGTGCCACAGTCGTGTTTTCCGCCTCGGAATCTTAAAGTATTCCTAATAAGTTTTAAAATACTGCTAGTTTTAGCCCTCCTACAAATCTTTACATCTGCTTTTCTCGGGTAGTATTCTACCAAACTAGACAGTGCGGGGATGGGAGATTCTCGCCCAATTCATTTTTCTTTCTTTTCAATCAACTTCCCGGGTCTAGAGATGTGTCACTCTCCCCATGTGGCTTTCGCATTCCGAAGCTATCCTCAATGAGTTTCTAAAAAGTGCCAGTTTAAGCCTTCCGTATAATTTTCACACTTGTACTTCGAGAGTGTAATTCTCTCGATGGAATTGGACAGTGCATGGCTTAAAACTTCTTTCTGATGTCATTTTTCCATTTTTTTTTTGTACATAATCGCGCCTTTACCGATGTGCCACAGCCACGTTTTGGGACTTGGAATCCTAAACTATGCTCAATGGGTTTTTGAAACAAGTTTCAGCACTCTGTCATATCTCTAAAAGCGTTTTTCACGCGAAAAATTCTATTGAATTTGACTTTGCGTAAGTCAGAGATTCAAGCCTATATTATTTTACTTTCTCTCTTGCGCGTCTTCCTGAGTTGGTGCATAATCGCGCCTTTACCGATGTGCCACAGTCGCGTTTTGGGCCTTGGAATCCTAAACTATGCTTAACGAGTTTTGGAAATATGCAAGTTGTGGCCCTCAGTCACAACTTTAAAAGTGTTTTTCACGCGAAAAAGCGGGCAAGTTGAACTGAGCCAATAACCGTTTCCTCTGTGATGGTTCTTTGACACGAAATATTCCCAAGCGGTCTCCCGTCGAAGTACTAGTCTCGCTCTACAGGATGTTGAAAGGAATTTTTTAATGGGAAACATAACCCTCTGCATTTTCACTAATGCCATTTCCGGTGTAAGGTCAAAGAACCATCACAGAGGAAACAGTTATTGGCTCAGTCATGGCGGAAAGAGGCCGGGTGGTGAAAAGAGCGGGTCCTAGCGAAAAGGTGTGATGAAGTAGACTGGGGTCTACTAAAAACCTTTTCAAAATGACGGCAAGTGTTGAGGTCGGCGACTTACTCGAAGAATTGGAAGAATTGTTTTTACAGGACATCACATACGACTTTTTTGATTTGAACGAGGGAAAAAAAATTTCACATGTTCCAGACACATAGCTGAAGTTAATGTAACAAACAGTTCCCTCCGTTTCTGATTGGTTCTCTCCTATGATCTATGGTCTTTAGGTAAATCCAAGTGTTTTGATTGGTGCTTTCTTGTTCAGGACTTTGCCATGCAAGCCGTTTCCATGGAAAAGGTTATAAGCCATGATTTTTTTTACATTTTGTTTATATTCTGTTGACAAAGCAAAGGAACTCATTTAGTAAAAGGTGAGTATTTTTACGACTCATGCTGTGTTTTGAAGGAGCCAATTGCAAAAGGCAAGTCAAAATACAAGTAACAACTTGGAAATATTAGGCTCTTACTAAACGAGCTGGAGGGCCATAATGGGGAATATTGGTTGAACATTGTGCAACTAAAGATGATCAAGGTGCAATATTCCTCAGTATGGTTTGGGAAAGCTTGGTTAGAAAGTAGTTTATCATATGGTACTCGGGCCATGGTTGTTTCTTGAATTTTTTGCTTTTCAAAAACAATAATTATTACACAGCTTATGACCACTTCCAAAGAAATGGTCGGCATAGCAAAATCCCAACCAAGAAAGAACCAATCATAATGCTTGCATTTACCTCAAACCTACCTTACCGCAGGAGGAAAAGCTGACAGAGCAAGCAACCCCACCCTTAGCTCAAGGTCTAGATCTGCCACTGATTACTACAATATTTTCTGTAGTTGAATGATAATTGAGCTAATTATGTGCCTTACTGTGAGTACAATAGTTGTGCAAAGTTTAATTATGTCTTTAGAAATCAGTTATGTTCAGAGATATTATTGGCACAGGATTTGGGTAAGGTGTTTTTTAGTGTCATTATTGAGAACTTACTGAACACAGGCAGACCAGAGTGCACCTCAGGTCTAAATGACATACCTTCATAGCTTATTAGCTTATTAACACCTATTACCATTAATTAACTGAAAATGAAAGTCCTGCCTTCACTGTGTGACATTGCAAATCTTCTAATTTGCATAATCTAAAGAAAAAAATTTAAACTGGAAATAAGAACCAAGATATTACAAACTCATAAATGCTATCGCCCTCATTTTTTGAATGACCTTTACAAAAGAGTGATAAATGCATTTTTGGATTATAGGCTCTATAACTCAATAAGACTGGAATTTTGCAGAGTGATTAAGCATTTGAACAAAAAACCCTCTGAGGGGAGTGTGAATGTATGGCAAAAACCTCTGTTGAGGCTATTCCTCAACAATAGTTTCCCTATTTATTAGTCCATGCCAATCCTAACGATGTACCGGCATGCGGCGGGAGCTGATATTTGTTTTGTGAACCTGACCGTGATTTTGCTTGACTAACTTCCAACTGCGAATCGATTTGTGCTTACTGTAGTGACAGTGTTCTCATCAAATGGTGAGTAAAAACTCGCTTCCCGTCAGTTGTTTCATTCAGAGTGTAATTCTTGTCGCTTGTTATACCAAATGAGAACAAACATTTGCAAGTGCTGTGAAAATTGGGTGCGTCAATAAATCGACTGTTGTGTTCAAGACAGCTTCGAGCGTGTACTTATTTCCCGAACACCAGTTTTTGTAAAACCCATTTGGATTTCATTACCAGTGCTTTTTGGTGGGACTTGTGGTTGTCTCCGTGGTGAAAAATTGTGTGGAAACTAACTTGATTCATCGGTCGCCGATCAAAGCTGAAATACCGCTTCGCATTGCGTCATGACTCAGGAAGGAATACTTTACGAACGATTGGAAAAACTGGAAAGGTCTCGCAGGGGACATTTGTCGACAATGACAAGATTGTGGAATGAAATAGACGAAAATCTGAACGACTTCAGCAACGTTGTGAAGGTACGAGCTGAACAATCCCAACTAAATAAGGCGTGGGAACAGTACTGTGTTTGTTGTGGTAAATACGCTGATTTGCTTGATGATTCGTGTGAGAAATGCCAAAGAGTTTTGAGCGACCGTGCCGTTCAATACTCAAGAATACAAACTTACAATAGTAAAATTGAACAGTTTGCCATTAGTGCTGCTTCCTTTTACAATGTTCAGGTGTCTGAAGATGTGAAGGTATTAAAGAAAATCTCCCCAACCAATTCCGTTCATTCCTTTTCAAGTCAAACATCAAAATTAAGTATATCAAGTTCTAAAGCTCAAAGGGCTAAGATCCAAGCAGTGAAAGCAGTATTAATCCAGCAGCAAGCTGAAGAAAGTAGTAGAAGGGCAGTTGAACTTGAGGTGAAAAGGGTTGAGATGGAGATAAAGCGCACTGAAATGGAATTACAACATAGATTAGAATTAACCAAATTAGAAGCCGAAAGCGAGGTCGCTGCTGCAAAGAATCAAGCGGAATTAGCCAAGTTAGAAGCATTTCTAGCAGAACAGCAGGTCTCTGATTTACCCAGTTGCGAGAAAGGTGCTAAGTGGCCCCACAAGCATGACATGAACTTTTAGGGCATCGAAATCCAACCCCTGGAAGTGCCAAGTGTTACTTTACCATTCGTGACTACTACTAGTAGCAATCTTCATATGGGTCCAAGGGGAAACCCTCCTTTGACATCTACGCCTACTACAGAAAATCCCCTGACAACAAGCTCTACTCCTCCCATTGCCAAAATCCGCTTCAGACATCCAAGGAGTTAACTGAGCTAGCTCTAAATGTACAGTCAGAAAAGGTTCCAAGTCCTAATATACCTAAGCTGCAACAGTTGAACCCTCTCGCTGTGTCAACCACAACCCTCGATCCAGTACCGCAGCCAGCCACTTCCACTCGCCCAGCCCCTTCAAGTGTCATGGGATCTGTGAGCAATGAAAGCCGTGTTGCTATTACGTCCTCAATGGAGAGGATGAGTGTATCACATGACCTCCCACCTGTGCAAGTTCATAAATTTGATGGTTCCTCTGAGCGGTATCCAGCCTTTCGGCAAAGATTCAAACAACTGGTGGAAACAAGACCACTTGATGATTCAGTTAAAATGACTCGTCTGTTACAGTTTTTAGAGGGACCAGCCCTACTTGCAGTGCAAAGATATGAGCCAATGCCAGGTGGTCTGTCAAAAGGCTCTTAAAACGTTAGAGGATCGATTTGGGCAGCCATTCCAAGTAGTGAGGGCATGTATTGAATCCCTTACCAAGGAAACAGTTATTTGCTCAGTTCAACTTGCCGCGCGTCCAAACACACACACAAGAACGAGGGCTTTCCTTGCCACGTTCTACACGACCATACCACAGGCAAAAACCGGGTCTCGTCCGATCCCGTAGTCAAATCCTGTAGGGCGAGAGTAGTACTTCGACGGGAGACCGCTTGGGAATATCTCGTGTTGTAGACTTCTATTTGACTCTACATTTTGTCGTTATATGACTTGTTTTACTTTGGTTTTCTGTGGGCATTGAGCTAATTAGCACGCGCGCTTGTAAAACTTGTCGTCACAATTCAAGCTTTAGAAAATGACATTCCATGGAATCGAATCGAGGAAAAGCTTTGTTTACTCGAGTCCCGGATGTTGAAAGGAATTTTTGAACGGGAAACATTAACTCTCTGCATTTTACCAATGCCATTGCCGGTGAAGGTTTAAAGAACCATCACAGAGGAAACAGTTATTTGCTCAGTTCAACTTGCCCGCTCAAAACACACAACAAGAACGGGCTTTCTTCCGTCTACGACCATACCACAGGCAAAAACCGGGTCTCGTCCGATCCCCGTAGTCAAATCCTGTAGGGCGAGAGTAGTACTTCGACGGGAGACCGCTTGGGAATATCTCGTGTTGTAGACTTCTATTTGACTCTACATTTTGTCGTTATATGACTTGTTTTACTTTGGTTTTCTGTGGGCATTGAGCTAATTAGCACGCGCGCTTGTAAAACTTGTCGTCACAATTCAAGCTTTAGCAAATGACATTCCATGGAATCGAATCGAGGAAAAGCTTTGTTTACTCGAGTCCCGGATGTTGAAAGGAATTTTTGAACGGGAAACATTAACTCTCTGCATTTTACCAATGCCATTGCCGGTGAAGGGTTAAAGAACCATCACAGAGGAAACAGTTATTTGCTCAGTTCAACTTGCCCGCTCAAAACACACAACAAGAACGGGCTTTCTTCCGTCTACGACCATACCACAGGCAAAAAACCGGGTCTCGTCCGATCCCCGTAGTCAAATCCTGTAGGGCGAGAGTAGTACTTCGACGGGAGACCGCTTGGGAATATCTCGTGTTGTAGACTTCTATTTGACTCTACATTTTGTCGTTATATGACTTGTTTTACTTTGGTTTTCTGTGGGCATTGAGCTAATTAGCACGCGCGCTTGTAAAACTTGTCGTCACAATTCAAGCTTTAGCAAATGACATTCCATGGAATCGAATCGAGGAAAAGCTTTGTTTACTCGAGTCCCGGATGTTGAAAGGAATTTTTGAACGGGAAACATTAACTCTCTGCATTTTACCAATGCCATTGCCGGTGAAGGGTTAAAGAACCATCACAGAGGAAACAGTTATTTGCTCAGTTCAACTTGCCCGCTCAAAACACACAACAAGAACGGGCTTTCTTCCGTCTACGACCATACCACAGGCAAAAAACCGGTCTCGTCCGATCCCCGTAGTCAAATCCTGTAGGGCGAGAGTAGTACTTCGACGGGAGACCGCTTGGGAATATCTCGTGTTGTAGACTTCTATTTGACTCTACATTTTGTCGTTATATGACTTGTTTTACTTTGGTTTTCTGTGGGCATTGAGCTAATTAGCACGCGCGCTTGTAAAACTTGTCGTCACAATTCAAGCTTTAGAAAATGACATTCCATGGAATCGAATCGAGGAAAAGCTTTGTTTACTCGAGTCCCGGATGTTGAAAGGAATTTTTGAACGGGAAACATTAACTCTCTGCATTTTACCAATGCCATTGCCGGTGAAGGGTTAAAGAACCATCACAGAGGAAACAGTTATTTGCTCAGTTCAACTTGCCCGCTCAAAACACACAACAAGAACGGGCTTTCTTCCGTCTACGACCATACCACAGGCAAAAAACCGGGTCTCGTCCGATCCCCGTAGTCAAATCCTGTAGGGCGAGAGTAGTACTTCGACGGGAGACCGCTTGGGAATATCTCGTGTTGTAGACTTCTATTTGACTCTACATTTTGTCGTTATATGACTTGTTTTACTTTGGTTTTCTGTGGGCATTGAGCTAATTAGCACGCGCGCTTGTAAAACTTGTCGTCACAATTCAAGCTTTAGAAAATGACATTCCATGGAATCGAATCGAGGAAAAGCTTTGTTTACTCGAGTCCCGGATGTTGAAAGGAATTTTTGAACGGGAAACATTAACTCTCTGCATTTTACCAATGCCATTGCCGGTGAAGGGTTAAAGAACCATCACAGAGGAAACAGTTATTTGCTCAGTTCAACTTGCCCGCTCAAAACACACAACAAGAACGGGCTTTCTTCCGTCTACGACCATACCACAGGCAAAAAACCGGGTCTCGTCCGATCCCCGTAGTCAAATCCTGTAGGGCGAGAGTAGTACTTCGACGGGAGACCGCTTGGGAATATCTCGTGTTGTAGACTTCTATTTGACTCTACATTTTGTCGTTATATGACTTGTTTTACTTTGGTTTTCTGTGGGCATTGAGCTAATTAGCACGCGCGCTTGTAAAACTTGTCGTCACAATTCAAGCTTTAGAAAATGACATTCCATGGAATCGAATCGAGGAAAAGCTTTGTTTACTCGAGTCCCGGATGTTGAAAGGAATTTTTGAACGGGAAACATTAACTCTCTGCATTTTACCAATGCCATTGCCGGTGAAGGGTTAAAGAACCATCACAGAGGAAACAGTTATTTGCTCAGTTCAACTTGCCCGCTCAAAACACACAACAAGAACGGGCTTTCTTCCGTCTACGACCATACCACAGGCAAAAAACCGGGTCTCGTCCGATCCCCGTAGTCAAATCCTGTAGGGCGAGAGTAGTACTTCGACGGGAGACCGCTTGGGAATATCTCGTGTTGTAGACTTCTATTTGACTCTACATTTTGTCGTTATATGACTTGTTTTACTTTGGTTTTCTGTGGGCATTGAGCTAATTAGCACGCGCGCTTGTAAAACTTGTCGTCACAATTCAAGCTTTAGAAAATGACATTCCATGGAATCGAATCGAGGAAAAGCTTTGTTTACTCGAGTCCCGGATGTTGAAAGGAATTTTTGAACGGGAAACATTAACTCTCTGCATTTTACCAATGCCATTGCCGGTGAAGGGTTAAAGAACCATCACAGAGGAAACAGTTATTTGCTCAGTTCAACTTGCCCGCTCAAAACACACAACAAGAACGGGCTTTCTTCCGTCTACGACCATACCACAGGCAAAAAACCGGGTCTCGTCCGATCCCCGTAGTCAAATCCTGTAGGGCGAGAGTAGTACTTCGACGGGAGACCGCTTGGGAATATCTCGTGTTGTAGACTTCTATTTGACTCTACATTTTGTCGTTATATGACTTGTTTTACTTTGGTTTTCTGTGGGCATTGAGCTAATTAGCACGCGCGCTTGTAAAACTTGTCGTCACAATTCAAGCTTTAACAAATGACATTCCATGGAATCGAATCGAGGAAAAGCTTTGTTTACTCGAGTCCCGGATGTTGAAAGGAATTTTTGAACGGGAAACATTAACTCTCTGCATTTTACCAATGCCATTGCCGGTGAAGGGTTAAAGAACCATCACAGAGGAAACAGTTATTTGCTCAGTTCAACTTGCCCGCTCAAAACACACAACAAGAACGGGCTTTCTTCCGTCTACGACCATACCACAGGCAAAAAACCGGGTCTCGTCCGATCCCCGTAGTCAAATCCTGTAGGGCGAGAGTAGTACTTCGACGGGAGACCGCTTGGGAATATCTCGTGTTGTAGACTTCTATTTGACTCTACATTTTGTCGTTATATGACTTGTTTTACTTTGGTTTTCTGTGGGCATTGAGCTAATTAGCACGCGCGCTTGTAAAACTTGTCGTCACAATTCAAGCTTTAGAAAATGACATTCCATGGAATCGAATCGAGGAAAAGCTTTGTTTACTCGAGTCCCGGATGTTGAAAGGAATTTTTGAACGGGAAACATTAACTCTCTGCATTTTACCAATGCCATTGCCGGTGAAGGGTTAAAGAACCATCACAGAGGAAACAGTTATTTGCTCAGTTCAACTTGCCCGCTCAAAACACACAACAAGAACGGGCTTTCTTCCGTCTACGACCATACCACAGGCAAAAAACCGGGTCTCGTCCGATCCCCGTAGTCAAATCCTGTAGGGCGAGAGTAGTACTTCGACGGGAGACCGCTTGGGAATATCTCGTGTTGTAGACTTCTATTTGACTCTACATTTTGTCGTTATATGACTTGTTTTACTTTGGTTTTCTGTGGGCATTGAGCTAATTAGCACGCGCGCTTGTAAAACTTGTCGTCACAATTCAAGCTTTAGAAAATGACATTCCATGGAATCGAATCGAGGAAAAGCTTTGTTTACTCGAGTCCCGGATGTTGAAAGGAATTTTTGAACGGGAAACATTAACTCTCTGCATTTTACCAATGCCATTGCCGGTGAAGGGTTAAAGAACCATCACAGAGGAAACAGTTATTTGCTCAGTTCAACTTGCCCGCTCAAAACACACAACAAGAACGGGCTTTCTTCCGTCTACGACCATACCACAGGCAAAAAACCGGGTCTCGTCCGATCCCCGTAGTCAAATCCTGTAGGGCGAGAGTAGTACTTCGACGGGAGACCGCTTGGGAATATCTCGTGTTGTAGACTTCTATTTGACTCTACATTTTGTCGTTATATGACTTGTTTTACTTTGGTTTTCTGTGGGCATTGAGCTAATTAGCACGCGCGCTTGTAAAACTTGTCGTCACAATTCAAGCTTTAGCAAATGACATTCCATGGAATCGAATCGAGGAAAAGCTTTGTTTACTCGAGTCCCGGATGTTGAAAGGAATTTTTGAACGGGAAACATTAACTCTCTGCATTTTACCAATGCCATTGCCGGTGAAGGGTTAAAGAACCATCACAGAGGAAACAGTTATTTGCTCAGTTCAACTTGCCCGCTCAAAACACACAACAAGAACGGGCTTTCTTCCGTCTACGACCATACCACAGGCAAAAAACCGGGTCTCGTCCGATCCCCGTAGTCAAATCCTGTAGGGCGAGAGTAGTACTTCGACGGGAGACCGCTTGGGAATATCTCGTGTTGTAGACTTCTATTTGACTCTACATTTTGTCGTTATATGACTTGTTTTACTTTGGTTTTCTGTGGGCATTGAGCTAATTAGCACGCGCGCTTGTAAAACTTGTCGTCACAATTCAAGCTTTAGAAAATGACATTCCATGGAATCGAATCGAGGAAAAGCTTTGTTTACTCGAGTCCCGGATGTTGAAAGGAATTTTTGAACGGGAAACATTAACTCTCTGCATTTTACCAATGCCATTGCCGGTGAAGGGTTAAAGAACCATCACAGAGGAAACAGTTATTTGCTCAGTTCAACTTGCCCGCTCAAAACACACAACAAGAACGGGCTTTCTTCCGTCTACGACCATACCACAGGCAAAAAACCGGGTCTCGTCCGATCCCCGTAGTCAAATCCTGTAGGGCGAGAGTAGTACTTCGACGGGAGACCGCTTGGGAATATCTCGTGTTGTAGACTTCTATTTGACTCTACATTTTGTCGTTATATGACTTGTTTTACTTTGGTTTTCTGTGGGCATTGAGCTAATTAGCACGCGCGCTTGTAAAACTTGTCGTCACAATTCAAGCTTTAGAAAATGACATTCCATGGAATCGAATCGAGGAAAAGCTTTGTTTACTCGAGTCCCGGATGTTGAAAGGAATTTTTGAACGGGAAACATTAACTCTCTGCATTTTACCAATGCCATTGCCGGTGAAGGGTTAAAGAACCATCACAGAGGAAACAGTTATTTGCTCAGTTCAACTTGCCCGCTCAAAACACACAACAAGAACGGGCTTTCTTCCGTCTACGACCATACCACAGGCAAAAAACCGGGTCTCGTCCGATCCCCGTAGTCAAATCCTGTAGGGCGAGAGTAGTACTTCGACGGGAGACCGCTTGGGAATATCTCGTGTTGTAGACTTCTATTTGACTCTACATTTTGTCGTTATATGACTTGTTTTACTTTGGTTTTCTGTGGGCATTGAGCTAATTAGCACGCGCGCTTGTAAAACTTGTCGTCACAATTCAAGCTTTAGAAAATGACATTCCATGGAATCGAATCGAGGAAAAGCTTTGTTTACTCGAGTCCCGGATGTTGAAAGGAATTTTTGAACGGGAAACATTAACTCTCTGCATTTTACCAATGCCATTGCCGGTGAAGGGTTAAAGAACCATCACAGAGGAAACAGTTATTTGCTCAGTTCAACTTGCCCGCTCAAAACACACAACAAGAACGGGCTTTCTTCCGTCTACGACCATACCACAGGCAAAAAACCGGGTCTCGTCCGATCCCCGTAGTCAAATCCTGTAGGGCGAGAGTAGTACTTCGACGGGAGACCGCTTGGGAATATCTCGTGTTGTAGACTTCTATTTGACTCTACATTTTGTCGTTATATGACTTGTTTTACTTTGGTTTTCTGTGGGCATTGAGCTAATTAGCACGCGCGCTTGTAAAACTTGTCGTCACAATTCAAGCTTTAGAAAATGACATTCCATGGAATCGAATCGAGGAAAAGCTTTGTTTACTCGAGTCCCGGATGTTGAAAGGAATTTTTGAACGGGAAACATTAACTCTCTGCATTTTACCAATGCCATTGCCGGTGAAGGGTTAAAGAACCATCACAGAGGAAACAGTTATTTGCTCAGTTCAACTTGCCCGCTCAAAACACACAACAAGAACGGGCTTTCTTCCGTCTACGACCATACCACAGGCAAAAAACCGGGTCTCGTCCGATCCCCGTAGTCAAATCCTGTAGGGCGAGAGTAGTACTTCGACGGGAGACCGCTTGGGAATATCTCGTGTTGTAGACTTCTATTTGACTCTACATTTTGTCGTTATATGACTTGTTTTACTTTGGTTTTCTGTGGGCATTGAGCTAATTAGCACGCGCGCTTGTAAAACTTGTCGTCACAATTCAAGCTTTAGAAAATGACATTCCATGGAATCGAATCGAGGAAAAGCTTTGTTTACTCGAGTCCCGGATGTTGAAAGGAATTTTTGAACGGGAAACATTAACTCTCTGCATTTTACCAATGCCATTGCCGGTGAAGGGTTAAAGAACCATCACAGAGGAAACAGTTATTTGCTCAGTTCAACTTGCCCGCTCAAAACACACAACAAGAACGGGCTTTCTTCCGTCTACGACCATACCACAGGCAAAAAACCGGGTCTCGTCCGATCCCCGTAGTCAAATCCTGTAGGGCGAGAGTAGTACTTCGACGGGAGACCGCTTGGGAATATCTCGTGTTGTAGACTTCTATTTGACTCTACATTTTGTCGTTATATGACTTGTTTTACTTTGGTTTTCTGTGGGCATTGAGCTAATTAGCACGCGCGCTTGTAAAACTTGTCGTCACAATTCAAGCTTTAGAAAATGACATTCCATGGAATCGAATCGAGGAAAAGCTTTGTTTACTCGAGTCCCGGATGTTGAAAGGAATTTTTGAACGGGAAACATTAACTCTCTGCATTTTACCAATGCCATTGCCGGTGAAGGGTTAAAGAACCATCACAGAGGAAACAGTTATTTGCTCAGTTCAACTTGCCCGCTCAAAACACACAACAAGAACGGGCTTTCTTCCGTCTACGACCATACCACAGGCAAAAAACCGGGTCTCGTCCGATCCCCGTAGTCAAATCCTGTAGGGCGAGAGTAGTACTTCGACGGGAGACCGCTTGGGAATATCTCGTGTTGTAGACTTCTATTTGACTCTACATTTTGTCGTTATATGACTTGTTTTACTTTGGTTTTCTGTGGGCATTGAGCTAATTAGCACGCGCGCTTGTAAAACTTGTCGTCACAATTCAAGCTTTAGAAAATGACATTCCATGGAATCGAATCGAGGAAAAGCTTTGTTTACTCGAGTCCCGGATGTTGAAAGGAATTTTTGAACGGGAAACATTAACTCTCTGCATTTTACCAATGCCATTGCCGGTGAAGGGTTAAAGAACCATCACAGAGGAAACAGTTATTTGCTCAGTTCAACTTGCCCGCTCAAAACACACAACAAGAACGGGCTTTCTTCCGTCTACGACCATACCACAGGCAAAAAACCGGGTCTCGTCCGATCCCCGTAGTCAAATCCTGTAGGGCGAGAGTAGTACTTCGACGGGAGACCGCTTGGGAATATCTCGTGTTGTAGACTTCTATTTGACTCTACATTTTGTCGTTATATGACTTGTTTTACTTTGGTTTTCTGTGGGCATTGAGCTAATTAGCACGCGCGCTTGTAAAACTTGTCGTCACAATTCAAGCTTTAGAAAATGACATTCCATGGAATCGAATCGAGGAAAAGCTTTGTTTACTCGAGTCCCGGATGTTGAAAGGAATTTTTGAACGGGAAACATTAACTCTCTGCATTTTACCAATGCCATTGCCGGTGAAGGGTTAAAGAACCATCACAGAGGAAACAGTTATTTGCTCAGTTCAACTTGCCCGCTCAAAACACACAACAAGAACGGGCTTTCTTCCGTCTACGACCATACCACAGGCAAAAAACCGGGTCTCGTCCGATCCCCGTAGTCAAATCCTGTAGGGCGAGAGTAGTACTTCGACGGGAGACCGCTTGGGAATATCTCGTGTTGTAGACTTCTATTTGACTCTACATTTTGTCGTTATATGACTTGTTTTACTTTGGTTTTCTGTGGGCATTGAGCTAATTAGCACGCGCGCTTGTAAAACTTGTCGTCACAATTCAAGCTTTAGAAAATGACATTCCATGGAATCGAATCGAGGAAAAGCTTTGTTTACTCGAGTCCCGGATGTTGAAAGGAATTTTTGAACGGGAAACATTAACTCTCTGCATTTTACCAATGCCATTGCCGGTGAAGGGTTAAAGAACCATCACAGAGGAAACAGTTATTTGCTCAGTTCAACTTGCCCGCTCAAAACACACAACAAGAACGGGCTTTCTTCCGTCTACGACCATACCACAGGCAAAAAACCGGGTCTCGTCCGATCCCCGTAGTCAAATCCTGTAGGGCGAGAGTAGTACTTCGACGGGAGACCGCTTGGGAATATCTCGTGTTGTAGACTTCTATTTGACTCTACATTTTGTCGTTATATGACTTGTTTTACTTTGGTTTTCTGTGGGCATTGAGCTAATTAGCACGCGCGCTTGTAAAACTTGTCGTCACAATTCAAGCTTTAGAAAATGACATTCCATGGAATCGAATCGAGGAAAAGCTTTGTTTACTCGAGTCCCGGATGTTGAAAGGAATTTTTGAACGGGAAACATTAACTCTCTGCATTTTACCAATGCCATTGCCGGTGAAGGGTTAAAGAACCATCACAGAGGAAACAGTTATTTGCTCAGTTCAACTTGCCCGCTCAAAACACACAACAAGAACGGGCTTTCTTCCGTCTACGACCATACCACAGGCAAAAACCGGGTCTCGTCCGATCCCCGTAGTCAAATCCTGTAGGGCGAGAGTAGTACTTCGACGGGAGACCGCTTGGGAATATCTCGTGTTGTAGACTTCTATTTGACTCTACATTTTGTCGTTATATGACTTGTTTTACTTTGGTTTTCTGTGGGCATTGAGCTAATTAGCACGCGCGCTTGTAAAACTTGTCGTCACAATTCAAGCTTTAGAAAATGACATTCCATGGAATCGAATCGAGGAAAAGCTTTGTTTACTCGAGTCCCGGATGTTGAAAGGAATTTTTGAACGGGAAACATTAACTCTCTGCATTTTACCAATGCCATTGCCGGTGAAGGGTTAAAGAACCATCACAGAGGAAACAGTTATTTGCTCAGTTCAACTTGCCCGCTCAAAACACACAACAAGAACGGGCTTTCTTCCGTCTACGACCATACCACAGGCAAAAAACCGGGTCTCGTCCGATCCCCGTAGTCAAATCCTGTAGGGCGAGAGTAGTACTTCGACGGGAGACCGCTTGGGAATATCTCGTGTTGTAGACTTCTATTTGACTCTACATTTTGTCGTTATATGACTTGTTTTACTTTGGTTTTCTGTGGGCATTGAGCTAATTAGCACGCGCGCTTGTAAAACTTGTCGTCACAATTCAAGCTTTAGAAAATGACATTCCATGGAATCGAATCGAGGAAAAGCTTTGTTTACTCGAGTCCCGGATGTTGAAAGGAATTTTTGAACGGGAAACATTAACTCTCTGCATTTTACCAATGCCATTGCCGGTGAAGGGTTAAAGAACCATCACAGAGGAAACAGTTATTTGCTCAGTTCAACTTGCCCGCTCAAAACACACAACAAGAACGGGCTTTCTTCCGTCTACGACCATACCACAGGCAAAAAACCGGGTCTCGTCCGATCCCCGTAGTCAAATCCTGTAGGGCGAGAGTAGTACTTCGACGGGAGACCGCTTGGGAATATCTCGTGTTGTAGACTTCTATTTGACTCTACATTTTGTCGTTATATGACTTGTTTTACTTTGGTTTTCTGTGGGCATTGAGCTAATTAGCACGCGCGCTTGTAAAACTTGTCGTCACAATTCAAGCTTTAGAAAATGACATTCCATGGAATCGAATCGAGGAAAAGCTTTGTTTACTCGAGTCCCGGATGTTGAAAGGAATTTTTGAACGGGAAACATTAACTCTCTGCATTTTACCAATGCCATTGCCGGTGAAGGGTTAAAGAACCATCACAGAGGAAACAGTTATTTGCTCAGTTCAACTTGCCCGCTCAAAACACACAACAAGAACGGGCTTTCTTCCGTCTACGACCATACCACAGGCAAAAAACCGGGTCTCGTCCGATCCCCGTAGTCAAATCCTGTAGGGCGAGAGTAGTACTTCGACGGGAGACCGCTTGGGAATATCTCGTGTTGTAGACTTCTATTTGACTCTACATTTTGTCGTTATATGACTTGTTTTACTTTGGTTTTCTGTGGGCATTGAGCTAATTAGCACGCGCGCTTGTAAAACTTGTCGTCACAATTCAAGCTTTAGAAAATGACATTCCATGGAATCGAATCGAGGAAAAGCTTTGTTTACTCGAGTCCCGGATGTTGAAAGGAATTTTTGAACGGGAAACATTAACTCTCTGCATTTTACCAATGCCATTGCCGGTGAAGGGTTAAAGAACCATCACAGAGGAAACAGTTATTTGCTCAGTTCAACTTGCCCGCTCAAAACACACAACAAGAACGGGCTTTCTTCCGTCTACGACCATACCACAGGCAAAAAACCGGGTCTCGTCCGATCCCCGTAGTCAAATCCTGTAGGGCGAGAGTAGTACTTCGACGGGAGACCGCTTGGGAATATCTCGTGTTGTAGACTTCTATTTGACTCTACATTTTGTCGTTATATGACTTGTTTTACTTTGGTTTTCTGTGGGCATTGAGCTAATTAGCACGCGCGCTTGTAAAACTTGTCGTCACAATTCAAGCTTTAGAAAATGACATTCCATGGAATCGAATCGAGGAAAAGCTTTGTTTACTCGAGTCCCGGATGTTGAAAGGAATTTTTGAACGGGAAACATTAACTCTCTGCATTTTACCAATGCCATTGCCGGTGAAGGGTTAAAGAACCATCACAGAGGAAACAGTTATTTGCTCAGTTCAACTTGCCCGCTCAAAACACACAACAAGAACGGGCTTTCTTCCGTCTACGACCATACCACAGGCAAAAAACCGGGTCTCGTCCGATCCCCGTAGTCAAATCCTGTAGGGCGAGAGTAGTACTTCGACGGGAGACCGCTTGGGAATATCTCGTGTTGTAGACTTCTATTTGACTCTACATTTTGTCGTTATATGACTTGTTTTACTTTGGTTTTCTGTGGGCATTGAGCTAATTAGCACGCGCGCTTGTAAAACTTGTCGTCACAATTCAAGCTTTAGAAAATGACATTCCATGGAATCGAATCGAGGAAAAGCTTTGTTTACTCGAGTCCCGGATGTTGAAAGGAATTTTTGAACGGGAAACATTAACTCTCTGCATTTTACCAATGCCATTGCCGGTGAAGGGTTAAAGAACCATCACAGAGGAAACAGTTATTTGCTTCAGTTCAACTTGCCCGCACAAAACCCACAACAAGAAACGGCTTCCTTCCGTCTACCACCATACCACAGGCAAAAAACCGGGTCTCGTCCGATCCCCGTAGTCAAATCCTGTAGGGCGAGAGTAGTACTTCGACGGGAGACCGCTTGGGAATATCTCGTGTTGTAGACTTCTATTTGACTCTACATTTTGTCGTTATATGACTTGTTTGACTTGGGTTGTCTGTGGGCGTTGAGCTAATTAGCACCGCGCGCGTTGTAAAACTTGTCGTCACAATTCAAGCTTTAGAAATGAAATTCCATGGAAATCGAATCGAGGAAAAGCTTTGTTTCTCGTGAGTCCCGGATGTTGAAAGGAATTTTTGAACGGGAAACAGGGTTAACTCTCTGCATTTTACCAATGCCATTGCCGGTGCAGGGTTAAAAAAAAATCACAGAGGAAACAGTTATTTGCTCAGTTAAACTTGCCCGCTCAAAACACACAAACAAGAACGGGCTTTTCTTCCGTCTACGACCATACCACACAGTGGCACCAAACCGGGTTTCTCGGTCCGATCCCCGTAGTCAAAATCCGTGTTAGGGCGAGAGTAAGTACTTTCGACGGGAGACCGCTTGGGAATATCTCGTGTTGTAGACTTTCTATTTGACTCTACATTTTTGTCCGTTATATGCCTTGTTTTACTTTGGTTTTCTGTGGGCATTGAGCTAATTAGCACGCGCGCTTGTATAAACTTGTCGTCACAATTCAAGCTTTAGAAAATGACATTCCATGGAATCGAATCGAGGAAAAGCTTTGTTTACTCGAGTCCCGGATGTTGAAAGGAATTTTTGAACGGGAAACATTAACTCTCTGCATTTTACCAATGCCATTGCCGGTGAAGGGTTAAAGAACCATCACAGAGGAAACAGTTATTTGCTCAGTTCAACTTGCCCGCTCAAAACACACAACAAGAACGGGCTTTCTTCCGTCTACGACCATACCACAGGCAAAAAACCGGGTCTCGTCCGATCCCCGTAGTCAAATCCTGTAGGGCGAGAGTAGTACTTCGACGGGAGACCGCTTGGGAATATCTCGTGTTGTAGACTTCTATTTGACTCTACATTTTGTCGTTATATGACTTGTTTTACTTTGGTTTTCTGTGGGCATTGAGCTAATTAGCACGCGCGCTTGTAAAACTTGTCGTCACAATTCAAGCTTTAGCAAATGACATTCCATGGAATCGAATCGAGGAAAAGCTTTGTTTACTCGAGTCCCGGATGTTGAAAGGAATTTTTGAACGGGAAACATTAACTCTCTGCATTTTACCAATGCCATTGCCGGTGAAGGGTTAAAGAACCATCACAGAGGAAACAGTTATTTGCTCAGTTCAACTTGCCCGCTCAAAACACACAACAAGAACGGGCTTTCTTCCGTCTACGACCATACCACAGGCAAAAAACCGGGTCTCGTCCGATCCCCGTAGTCAAATCCTGTAGGGCGAGAGTAGTACTTCGACGGGAGACCGCTTGGGAATATCTCGTGTTGTAGACTTCTATTTGACTCTACATTTTGTCGTTATATGACTTGTTTTACTTTGGTTTTCTGTGGGCATTGAGCTAATTAGCACGCGCGCTTGTAAAACTTGTCGTCACAATTCAAGCTTTAGCAAATGACATTCCATGGAATCGAATCGAGGAAAAGCTTTGTTTACTCGAGTCCCGGATGTTGAAAGGAATTTTTGAACGGGAAACATTAACTCTCTGCATTTTACCAATGCCATTGCCGGTGAAGGGTTAAAGAACCATCACAGAGGAAACAGTTATTTGCTCAGTTCAACTTGCCCGCTCAAAACACACAACAAGAACGGGCTTTCTTCCGTCTACGACCATACCACAGGCAAAAAACCGGGTCTCGTCCGATCCCCGTAGTCAAATCCTGTAGGGCGAGAGTAGTACTTCGACGGGAGACCGCTTGGGAATATCTCGTGTTGTAGACTTCTATTTGACTCTACATTTTGTCGTTATATGACTTGTTTTACTTTGGTTTTCTGTGGGCATTGAGCTAATTAGCACGCGCGCTTGTAAAACTTGTCGTCACAATTCAAGCTTTAGCAAATGACATTCCATGGAATCGAATCGAGGAAAAGCTTTGTTTACTCGAGTCCCGGATGTTGAAAGGAATTTTTGAACGGGAAACATTAACTCTCTGCATTTTACCAATGCCATTGCCGGTGAAGGGTTAAAGAACCATCACAGAGGAAACAGTTATTTGCTCAGTTCAACTTGCCCGCTCAAAACACACAACAAGAACGGGCTTTCTTCCGTCTACGACCATACCACAGGCAAAAAACCGGGTCTCGTCCGATCCCCGTAGTCAAATCCTGTAGGGCGAGAGTAGTACTTCGACGGGAGACCGCTTGGGAATATCTCGTGTTGTAGACTTCTATTTGACTCTACATTTTGTCGTTATATGACTTGTTTTACTTTGGTTTTCTGTGGGCATTGAGCTAATTAGCACGCGCGCTTGTAAAACTTGTCGTCACAATTCAAGCTTTAGCAAATGACATTCCATGGAATCGAATCGAGGAAAAGCTTTGTTTACTCGAGTCCCGGATGTTGAAAGGAATTTTTGAACGGGAAACATTAACTCTCTGCATTTTACCAATGCCATTGCCGGTGAAGGGTTAAAGAACCATCACAGAGGAAACAGTTATTTGCTCAGTTCAACTTGCCCGCTCAAAACACACAACAAGAACGGGCTTTCTTCCGTCTACGACCATACCACAGGCAAAAAACCGGGTCTCGTCCGATCCCCGTAGTCAAATCCTGTAGGGCGAGAGTAGTACTTCGACGGGAGACCGCTTGGGAATATCTCGTGTTGTAGACTTCTATTTGACTCTACATTTTGTCGTTATATGACTTGTTTTACTTTGGTTTTCTGTGGGCATTGAGCTAATTAGCACGCGCGCTTGTAAAACTTGTCGTCACAATTCAAGCTTTAGCAAATGACATTCCATGGAATCGAATCGAGGAAAAGCTTTGTTTACTCGAGTCCCGGATGTTGAAAGGAATTTTTGAACGGGAAACATTAACTCTCTGCATTTTACCAATGCCATTGCCGGTGAAGGGTTAAAGAACCATCACAGAGGAAACAGTTATTTGCTCAGTTCAACTTGCCCGCTCAAAACACACAACAAGAACGGGCTTTCTTCCGTCTACGACCATACCACAGGCAAAAAACCGGGTCTCGTCCGATCCCCGTAGTCAAATCCTGTAGGGCGAGAGTAGTACTTCGACGGGAGACCGCTTGGGAATATCTCGTGTTGTAGACTTCTATTTGACTCTACATTTTGTCGTTATATGACTTGTTTTACTTTGGTTTTCTGTGGGCATTGAGCTAATTAGCACGCGCGCTTGTAAAACTTGTCGTCACAATTCAAGCTTTAGCAAATGACATTCCATGGAATCGAATCGAGGAAAAGCTTTGTTTACTCGAGTCCCGGATGTTGAAAGGAATTTTTGAACGGGAAACATTAACTCTCTGCATTTTACCAATGCCATTGCCGGTGAAGGGTTAAAGAACCATCACAGAGGAAACAGTTATTTGCTCAGTTCAACTTGCCCGCTCAAAACACAACAAGAACGGGCTTTCTTCCGTCTACGACCATACCACAGGCAAAAAACCGGGTCTCGTCCGATCCCCGTAGTCAAATCCTGTAGGGCGAGAGTAGTACTTCGACGGGAGACCGCTTGGGAATATCTCGTGTTGTAGACTTCTATTTGACTCTACATTTTGTCGTTATATGACTTGTTTTACTTTGGTTTTCTGTGGGCATTGAGCTAATTAGCACGCGCGCTTGTAAAACTTGTCGTCACAATTCAAGCTTTAGCAAATGACATTCCATGGAATCGAATCGAGGAAAAGCTTTGTTTACTCGAGTCCCGGATGTTGAAAGGAATTTTTGAACGGGAAACATTAACTCTCTGCATTTTACCAATGCCATTGCCGGTGAAGGGTTAAAGAACCATCACAGAGGAAACAGTTATTTGCTCAGTTCAACTTGCCCGCTCAAAACACACAACAAGAACGGGCTTTCTTCCGTCTACGACCATACCACAGGCAAAAAACCGGGTCTCGTCCGATCCCCGTAGTCAAATCCTGTAGGGCGAGAGTAGTACTTCGACGGGAGACCGCTTGGGAATATCTCGTGTTGTAGACTTCTATTTGACTCTACATTTTGTCGTTATATGACTTGTTTTACTTTGGTTTTCTGTGGGCATTGAGCTAATTAGCACGCGCGCTTGTAAAACTTGTCGTCACAATTCAAGCTTTAGCAAATGACATTCCATGGAATCGAATCGAGGAAAAGCTTTGTTTACTCGAGTCCCGGATGTTGAAAGGAATTTTTGAACGGGAAACATTAACTCTCTGCATTTTACCAATGCCATTGCCGGTGAAGGGTTAAAGAACCATCACAGAGGAAACAGTTATTTGCTCAGTTCAACTTGCCCGCTCAAAACACACAACAAGAACGGGCTTTCTTCCGTCTACGACCATACCACAGGCAAAAAACCGGGTCTCGTCCGATCCCCGTAGTCAAATCCTGTAGGGCGAGAGTAGTACTTCGACGGGAGACCGCTTGGGAATATCTCGTGTTGTAGACTTCTATTTGACTCTACATTTTGTCGTTATATGACTTGTTTTACTTTGGTTTTCTGTGGGCATTGAGCTAATTAGCACGCGCGCTTGTAAAACTTGTCGTCACAATTCAAGCTTTAGCAAATGACATTCCATGGAATCGAATCGAGGAAAAGCTTTGTTTACTCGAGTCCCGGATGTTGAAAGGAATTTTTGAACGGGAAACATTAACTCTCTGCATTTTACCAATGCCATTGCCGGTGAAGGGTTAAAGAACCATCACAGAGGAAACAGTTATTTGCTCAGTTCAACTTGCCCGCTCAAAACACACAACAAGAACGGGCTTTCTTCCGTCTACGACCATACCACAGGCAAAAAACCGGGTCTCGTCCGATCCCCGTAGTCAAATCCTGTAGGGCGAGAGTAGTACTTCGACGGGAGACCGCTTGGGAATATCTCGTGTTGTAGACTTCTATTTGACTCTACATTTTGTCGTTATATGACTTGTTTTACTTTGGTTTTCTGTGGGCATTGAGCTAATTAGCACGCGCGCTTGTAAAACTTGTCGTCACAATTCAAGCTTTAGCAAATGACATTCCATGGAATCGAATCGAGGAAAAGCTTTGTTTACTCGAGTCCCGGATGTTGAAAGGAATTTTTGAACGGGAAACATTAACTCTCTGCATTTTACCAATGCCATTGCCGGTGAAGGGTTAAAGAACCATCACAGAGGAAACAGTTATTTGCTCAGTTCAACTTGCCCGCTCAAAACACACAACAAGAACGGGCTTTCTTCCGTCTACGACCATACCACAGGCAAAAAACCGGGTCTCGTCCGATCCCCGTAGTCAAATCCTGTAGGGCGAGAGTAGTACTTCGACGGGAGACCGCTTGGGAATATCTCGTGTTGTAGACTTCTATTTGACTCTACATTTTGTCGTTATATGACTTGTTTTACTTTGGTTTTCTGTGGGCATTGAGCTAATTAGCACGCGCGCTTGTAAAACTTGTCGTCACAATTCAAGCTTTAGCAAATGACATTCCATGGAATCGAATCGAGGAAAAGCTTTGTTTACTCGAGTCCCGGATGTTGAAAGGAATTTTTGAACGGGAAACATTAACTCTCTGCATTTTACCAATGCCATTGCCGGTGAAGGGTTAAAGAACCATCACAGAGGAAACAGTTATTTGCTCAGTTCAACTTGCCCGCTCAAAACACACAACAAGAACGGGCTTTCTTCCGTCTACGACCATACCACAGGCAAAAAACCGGGTCTCGTCCGATCCCCGTAGTCAAATCCTGTAGGGCGAGAGTAGTACTTCGACGGGAGACCGCTTGGGAATATCTCGTGTTGTAGACTTCTATTTGACTCTACATTTTGTCGTTATATGACTTGTTTTACTTTGGTTTTCTGTGGGCATTGAGCTAATTAGCACGCGCGCTTGTAAAACTTGTCGTCACAATTCAAGCTTTAGCAAATGACATTCCATGGAATCGAATCGAGGAAAAGCTTTGTTTACTCGAGTCCCGGATGTTGAAAGGAATTTTTGAACGGGAAACATTAACTCTCTGCATTTTACCAATGCCATTGCCGGTGAAGGGTTAAAGAACCATCACAGAGGAAACAGTTATTTGCTCAGTTCAACTTGCCCGCTCAAAACACACAACAAGAACGGGCTTTCTTCCGTCTACGACCATACCACAGGCAAAAAACCGGGTCTCGTCCGATCCCCGTAGTCAAATCCTGTAGGGCGAGAGTAGTACTTCGACGGGAGACCGCTTGGGAATATCTCGTGTTGTAGACTTCTATTTGACTCTACATTTTGTCGTTATATGACTTGTTTTACTTTGGTTTTCTGTGGGCATTGAGCTAATTAGCACGCGCGCTTGTAAAACTTGTCGTCACAATTCAAGCTTTAGCAAATGACATTCCATGGAATCGAATCGAGGAAAAGCTTTGTTTACTCGAGTCCCGGATGTTGAAAGGAATTTTTGAACGGGAAACATTAACTCTCTGCATTTTACCAATGCCATTGCCGGTGAAGGGTTAAAGAACCATCACAGAGGAAACAGTTATTTGCTCAGTTCAACTTGCCCGCTCAAAACACACAACAAGAACGGGCTTTCTTCCGTCTACGACCATACCACAGGCAAAAAACCGGGTCTCGTCCGATCCCCGTAGTCAAATCCTGTAGGGCGAGAGTAGTACTTCGACGGGAGACCGCTTGGGAATATCTCGTGTTGTAGACTTCTATTTGACTCTACATTTTGTCGTTATATGACTTGTTTTACTTTGGTTTTCTGTGGGCATTGAGCTAATTAGCACGCGCGCTTGTAAAACTTGTCGTCACAATTCAAGCTTTAGCAAATGACATTCCATGGAATCGAATCGAGGAAAAGCTTTGTTTACTCGAGTCCCGGATGTTGAAAGGAATTTTTGAACGGGAAACATTAACTCTCTGCATTTTACCAATGCCATTGCCGGTGAAGGGTTAAAGAACCATCACAGAGGAAACAGTTATTTGCTCAGTTCAACTTGCCCGCTCAAAACACACAACAAGAACGGGCTTTCTTCCGTCTACGACCATACCACAGGCAAAAAACCGGGTCTCGTCCGATCCCCGTAGTCAAATCCTGTAGGGCGAGAGTAGTACTTCGACGGGAGACCGCTTGGGAATATCTCGTGTTGTAGACTTCTATTTGACTCTACATTTTGTCGTTATATGACTTGTTTTACTTTGGTTTTCTGTGGGCATTGAGCTAATTAGCACGCGCGCTTGTAAAACTTGTCGTCACAATTCAAGCTTTAGCAAATGACATTCCATGGAATCACGCGAAATCGAGGAACAGCTTTTGTTACTCTGATTCCCGGATGTTGAAAGGATTTTTTGAACGGGAAACCTTAACTCTCTGGCCTTTTAGCAATGCCATTGCCCGGTGTAAGGGTTAAAGAACCATCACAGAGGAAACAGTTATTTGCTCAGTTTCAACTTGCTCCGCGTCTCAAAGATCAAACGAACAAGTACCGGGCTTTCTTCCGTCTACTGTGGACCATACTCACAAGATCGCATCAAAAACCGGTCGTGGGTCTCGTCCGATCCCCGTAAGTCAAAAATCACGGTAGGGCAAAGAGTCGTACTTCGACGGGAGACTCGCTTGGGAAAGGGGGTGGGATCTCGGTAAGGTTGTAGACTTCGTATTATTGACTCTACATTGTTGGTCGTATAGTATGACCTTTTGTTTTACTCGTTTGGTTTTGCTTGTGGGGGCATTTGGAGGTCTTCTCCAAGACGTATAGTGGCGCAAACAGAGGCAAGCTGGACGCGGGACAGTTGTGTAACCTATCGTGTAGAGGAGTGCGAGTCGAGAGGCGTAGGATAATTCAAGATCTATTTAGAAAATGACATTCCATTGGATCGCGATCGACTGAAGGAACAGAGGGAGAATTGCTTGGTGTATTACTCGAGGTGCCCCGGATTGGTGAATAGTGACATATTGGTTTTTGAACGGGAAGACATTAACTCGAGCGGTCATTTAACCAAAGTGCCATTGGGGCCGAGATGTGAATGGTTAAAGGACCATCACAGAGGAAATGCAGTTTTTTGCTCAGTTCAACTTGCCTACAGCTCAATAACACACAACTAAGAAACGGGCTTTGTCTTCCCCTTTCTTACGGACACATACCCAGGCAGATGGGGCAAATAAACATCCGCGGGTCGTGCGGTTCTCCGTATCCCTTTGGTAACGTGCGTAATGGTCGGTCACACAACATCCTGTAGGGCTATAGGGGTTATCTTCTAGTTAGACCGTGGCGACAGGGAAGACCGTGCCTTGGGAATTATCTTCGTGTTTTAGACTTCTATTTGACTCTACATTTTGACTGGGGTGCGTTGAATATGGTCGGCATTACTTGTGGTTTTACTTTGGTTGTTCCTGTGGGCATTGAGCTAATTAGGCACGCGGCGCTTGTAAAACTTGTCGTCACATTGCAAGCTTTAGGTCAAAGCAATAGGTCGACATTCCATGGAAATCGAATCGAGGAAAAGCTGATTGGGTTTACTCGAGTCCCAATGTTGAAAGGAATTTCCTTAAACAGGTCAAGGCGAAACAAAATAGGTACCAACAAAATACAGCTTAGTCGTGCATTTTGACCAAGGCCAGGCCGGTGAAGGGTTAAAGAACCAGCTCAGAGGAAACATTTCGTTATTTGCTCAGTTCAACTTGCCCGCTCATAGTCACACACAACAAGACCGGGCCTTCTTCCGTCTACCGGCATACCACAGGCAAAAAACCGGGCCTCGTCCGATCGCCGTAGTCAAATCCTGTAGGGCGAGAGTAGTCCTTTCGACGGGAGACCGGCTTTGGAATATCTCGTTTTTGTAGACGCCTATTTGACTCTACATTTTGGCGGTATATGACGTGTTTTACTTTTGTTTTCTGTGGGCATTGATCTAATGAGTACGCACTCTTGTAAGCCTTGTCGTCACAATTCCAAGCCTTAGAAAATGCCATTCCATATTGGAATCGGATCAAGTTGAAATGCTTTTGTTTACTTCGAGTCCCGGATGTTTGAAAGGAATTGTTTGACCGGTAAACATTAACTCTCTGCATTTTACCAATGCCATTGCCGGTGAAGGGTTAAGAAACCATCTAAAAGAGGAAACATGTCTTTGCTCAGTTCAACTTGCCCGCTCAAAACACACAACAATGAACGGGCTTTCTTCTCGTCTCCTACCATACCACAGGCTAAAAAACCGTGGTCTCGTCCCGATCCTCCTTATTCAAATCCTGTAGGGCGTAGAGAAGTCATTCGACGGGAGACCGCTTGGGAATATCTCGGGTTGTAGCACTTCTATTTGTGACTCTACATTTTTGTCGTTATATGACTTTGTTTTTAACTTTGGTTTTCTGTGTGGCATTGAGCTAATTAGCACGCGCGCTTGTAAAACTAGGAGGGTGTACGTCCACAATATCCAATCTATTTTCGCGACAAGTAGGTGACATTCCATGGAATGCGAATCGAGGAAAAGCTTTCGTTGACTCGAGTCCCGGATGTTTGAAAGGAATTTTTGAACGGGAAACATTAACTCTCTGCATTTTATCCAATGGCCATTGCCGGTGAAAACGGTTAACAGAACCATCCTAGAGGAAACAGTGTATTTTTGCTCAGTTCAAACTTCTGCCCGCTCAAAACACACAACAAGAACGGGGCTTTCTTCCGTCTACGGACCATACCACTATCGGCAAAACCCGCGCGTCTCGTCCGATCCCCCGATAGTCAAATCCTGTAGGGCGAGAGTAGTACTTCGACGGGAGAACCGCGCTTGGGCCATATCTCAAGTGTTGTAGACTTCTATTTGACATCTACATTTTTGTCCCGTTAGCATATGAGCTTGTTTTACAACTTTTGTTTCTTGTTGGGCATAGTGAGGCTAATTAGCACGCGCGCTTGTAAAACTTGTACGTCACAATTCAAGCTTGTAGAAAATGACATTCCATGGTAATCGAATCGAGGAAAAAGCTCTTTGTTTACTCGAGTCCCGGATGTTGAAAGGAATTTTTTAACGGGAAACATTAACCTCTCTGCATATGTACCAATGCCATTGCCGGTGAAGGGTTAAAGAACCATCACAGAGGATACAGTTATTTGCTCAGGTTCACAACTTGCCCTCTCAAAACACACAACAAGAACGGGCTTTCTTCTCCCGTCTAACTGACCATACCACAGGCAAAAAACCGGGTCTCGTCCGATCCCACCTCGTAGTCAAATCCTGTAGGGCGTGAGTAGTATCTCGACGGGAGACCGCTTGGGAATATCTCGTGTTGTAGACTTCTATTTTGACTCTACATTTTGGGTCGTTATATGACTTGTTTTACTTTGGGTTTTCTGATGGGCATTGAGCTAATTAGCACGCGCGCTTGTAAAACTTCTTGTCGTCACAATTCAAGCTTTAGAAACTGACATTCGATGGAATCAAATCGAAGAAAAGCTGTGTTTACTCGAGTCCAGGATGTTGAAAGGAATTTTCGAACGGGAAACATTAACTCTCTGCATTTTACCAATGCCATTGCCGGTGCAAGGGTTTAAAGAAGCATCACAGAAGGAAACATTTTATTTGCTCAGTTCAACTTGCCCGCTCAAAACACACCACAAGAACAGGGCTTTCTTCCGTCTACTACCATACCACCTGCAAAAAACCGGTACTCTCGTCCGATCCCCGTAGTCAAAATCCTGTAGGGCGAGAGTAGTACTTCGACGGGAGACCCGCTTGGGAATATCTCGTGTTGTAGTACTTCTATTTGACTCTTACATTTTGTCGTTATATGACTTTTGTTTTACTTTGGGTTTTTCTGTGGGCATTGAGCTAATGAGCACGCGACGCTTGTAAAACTTGGTCGTCACAATTCAAGCTTTAGAAAATACAACATTCCATGGAATGGAATCGATGAAAAGCTTTGTTTACTCGAGTCCCGGATGTTGAAAGGAATTTTTGAACGGGAAACTTAAACTCTCTGCATTTTACCAATACATTGCCGGTGAAGGGTTAAAGAACCATCACAGAGGAAACAGTTATCATTTGCTCAGTTCAACTTGGCCCGCTCAAAACACACCACAAGAACGGGCTTTCTTCCCGTCTACGAACCATACCACAGGCAAAAAACCGGGTCTCGTCCGATCCCCGTAGTCAAATCCTGTAGGGCGAGAGTATTAACTTTCGACGGGAGACCGCTTGGGCATATCTCGTTTTGTAGACTTCTATTTGACTCTACATTTTGTCGGTATATGACTTGTTTTTAACTTTTGGTTTCTGTGGGCATTGAGCTAATTAGCACGCGCGCTTGTTAAACTTGTCCGTCACAATTCAAAGCTTTAGAAAATGACATGCCCCATTTGGAAATCGAATCGAGGAAAAGCTTTGTTTACTCGATTCCCCGATGTTGTAAAGGAATTTTTGAACGGTAAACATTAACTCTCTGCATTTTAGCAATGCCCATTGGCCGGTGAAGGGTTAAAGAACCATCATCAGAACTGGTGGAAAACAGTTATTTGCTCAGTTTCCAACTCTGCCTCCGCTCAAAACACACAACAAGAACGGGCTTTCTTCCGTCTTACCGACCATACCACAAGACGCAAAAAAACCGGGTCTCGTCCGAGTCCCCGTAGGTCAACATCCGTGTAGCGGCGAGGAGTAGTACTTCGACGGGAGGACCGCCGTGGGAATATCTCGTGTTGTAGACTTCTATTTGACTCTACATTTTGATCCGTTATAGACTTGGTTTACTTTGGTTTTTTCTTGTGTGGCATTGACGCTATCACGATAGTCACGGCCGGCGCTTAGTAAAAACTTGCGTCGTCCAACAATTCAAAGCTTTACAGCAACATTAGGACATTGCCATTGGAATCGAATCGAGGAGAAAGCCTTTGTTCCCTTACTCGAGTCCCGGATGTTGAGAACTATGACACAAGGAATTTTATTGAACGGGAAACATTAACTCTCTGCATTTTACCACTCCCCTTGCCGTGAAGGGTTACCCAAGACCCGATCACATTGACCGAAAACAGTTGATTTGCTCACGTCTCAACTTGGCCCGCTCAAAATCACACACCAAGAACGGGCTTTCTTTCTTCACCGTCTTACTGACCATCCACACAGGCAACAAAACCCGGGTCCTCGTCCGATCACACCCGTAGTCAAATCCGGTAGGGCGAGAGTCTGATCTCAAACAGTTACTTCGACGGGAGACCGCTTGGGAATATCTCGTGTTGTAGACTGCTATTTGACTCTACACTTTTGTCGTTATATGACTTGTTTTACTTTGGTTTTCTGTGGGCATTGAGCTAATTAGCACGCGCGCTTGTAAAACTTGTCGTCACAATTCAAGCTTTAGAAATGACATTCCATGGAATCGAATCGAGGAAAAGCTTGTTTACTCGAGTCCCGGATGTTGAAAGGGAATTTTGAACGGGAAACATTAACTCTCTGCATTTTACCAATGCCATTGCCGGTGAAGTGTTAAAGAACCATCACAGAGGAAACAGTTATTTGCTCAGTTCAACTTGCCCGCTCAAAACACACAACAAGAACGGGCTTTCTTCCGTCTAAGACCATACCAAAGTCAAAAAACAGGGTCTCGTCCTATCCCCGTAGTCAAATCCTGTCGGGCGAGAGTAGTACCTCGACGGGAGACCGCCTGGGAATATCTCTTGTTGTAGACTTCTAACTCCATCTAGTCTTTGTAGTTTTTTTACGTGTTTTTCTTTTGCTATCTGTGGGCATTGAGCTAATTAGCACGCGCGCTTGTAAAACTTGTTCGTCCACAATTCAAGCTTTAGAAAATGACATTCCATGGAATCGAATCGAGGAAAAGCTTTGTTTACTCGAGTCCCGGATGTTGAAAGGAATTTTGAACGGGAAACATTAACTCTCTGCATTTTACCAATTGCCATTGCCGGTGAAGGGTTAAAGAACCATCACAGAGGAAACAGTTATTTGCTCAGTTCAACTTGCCCGCTCAAACACACAACAAGAACGGGCTTTCTTCCGTCTACGACCATACCACCGTCAAAAAACCGGGTCTCGTCCGCTCCCCGTAGTCAAACCCTGTGGGGCGAGAGTAGTACTTCGACGGGAAACCGCTTGGGAATATCTCGTGTTGTATACTTCTATTTGACTCTTCATTTTGTCGTTATGTGGCTTGTTTTAATTTGGTTTTGTCTGTGGGCATTGAGCTAATTAGCACGCGCGCTTGTAAAACTTGTCGTCACAATTCAAGCTTTAGCAAATGACATTCCATGGAATCGAATCGAGGAAAAGCTTTGTTTACTCGAGTCCCGGATGTTGAAAGGAATTTTTGAACGGGAAACATTAACTCTCTGCATTTTACCAATGCCATTGCCGGTGAAGGGTTAAAGAACCATCACAGAGGAAACAGTTATTTGCTCAGTTCAACTTGCCCGCTCAAAACACACAACAAGAACGGGCTTTCTTCCGTCTACGACCATACCACAGGCAAAAAACCGGGTCTCGTCCGATCCCCGTAGTCAAATCCTGTAGGGCGAGAGTAGTACTTCGACGGGAGACCGCTTGGGAATATCTCGTGTTGTAGACTTCTATTTGACTCTACATTTTGTCGTTATATGACTTGTTTTACTTTGGTTTTCTGTGGGCATTGAGCTAATTAGCACGCGCGCTTGTAAAACTTGTCGTCACAATTCAAGCTTTAGAAAATGACATTCCATGGAATCGAATCGAGGAAAAGCTTTGTTTACTCGAGTCCCGGATGTTGAAAGGAATTTTTGAACGGGAAACATTAACTCTCTGCATTTTACCAATGCCATTGCCGGTGAAGGGTTAAAGAACCATCACAGAGGAAACAGTTATTTGCTCAGTTCAACTTGCCCGCTCAAAACACACAACAAGAACGGGCTTTCTTCCGTCTACGACCATACCACAGGCAAAAAACCGGGTCGCTCGTCCGATCCCCGTAGTCAAAATCCTGTATGTCGAGAGTAGTACTTCGCCGGGAGACCGCTTGGGAATATCTCGTGTTGTAGACTTCTATTTGACTCTACATTTTGTCGTTATATGACTTGTTGTACTTTGGTTTTCTGTGGGCATTGAGCTAATTAGCACGCGCGCTTGTAAAACTTGTCGTCACAATTCAAGCTTTAGAAAATGACATTCCATGGAATCGAATCGAGGAAAAGCTTTGTTTACTCGAGTCCCGGATGTTGAAAGGAATTTTGAACGGGAAACATTAACGCTCTCTGCATTTTACCAATGCCATTGCCGGTGAAGGGTTAAAGAACCATCACAGAGGAAACAGTTATTTGCTCAGTTCAACTTGCCCGCTCAAAACACACAACAAGAACGGGCTTTCTTCCGTCTACGACCATACCACAGGCAAAAAACAGTGTCTCGTCCGAACCCCATAGTCAAATCCTGAAGGGAGAGAGTAGTACTACGACGTCAGAACGCTTGGGAATATCTCGTGTTGTAGACTTTCTATTTGACTCTACATTTTGTCGTTATATGACTTGTTTTACTTTGGTTTTCTGTGGGCATTGAGCTAGTATTAGCACGCGCGCTTGTAAAACTTGTCGTCACAATTCAAGCTTTAGCAAATGACATTCCATGGAATCGAATCGAGGAAAAGCTTGTTTACTCGAGTCCCGGATGTTGAAAGGAATTTTTGAACGGGAAACATTAACTCTCTGCATTTTACCAATGCCATTGCCGGTGAAGGGTTAAAGAACCATCACAGAGGAAACAGTTATTTGCTCAGTTCAACTTGCCCGCTCAAAACACACAACAAGAACGGGATTTTTTCCGTCTACGACCATACCACAGGCAAAAAACCGGGTCTCGTCCGATCCCCGTAGTCAAATCCTGTAGGGCGAGAGTAGTACTTCGACGGGAGACCGCTTGGGAATATCTCGTGTTGTAGACTTCTATTTGACTCTACATTTTGTCGTTATATGACTTGTTTTACTTTGGTTTTCTGTGGGCATTGAGCTAATTAGCACGCGCGCTTGTAAACTTGTCGTCACAATTCAAGCTTTAGCAAATGACATTCCATGGAATCGAATCGAGGAAAAGCTTTGTTTACTCGAGTAACGGATGTGGAAAGGAATTTTTGAACGGGAAACATTAACTCTCTGCAGTTTACCAATGCCATTGCCGGGGAAGGGTTAAAGAACCATCGGAGTGGGAACGGTGATTTGGTCAGTTCAAGTTGCGCGCTCAAAACACACAACAAGGGCGGGCTTTCTTCCGTCTACGACCATACCACAGGCAAAAAACCGGGTCTCGTCCGATCCCCGTAGTCAAATCCTGTAGGGCGAGAGTAGTACTTCGACGGGAGACCGCTTGGGAATATCTCGTGTTGTAGACTTCTATTTGACTCTACATTTTGTCGTTATATGCCTTGTTTTACTTTGGTTTTCTGTGGGCATTGAGCTAATTAGCACGCGCGCTTGTAAAACTTGTCGTCACAATTCAAGCTTTAGCAAATGACATTCCATGGAATCGAATCGAGGAAAAGCTTGTTTACTCGAGTCCCGGATGTTGAAAGGAATTTTGAACGGGAAACATTAACTCTCTGCATTTTACCAATGCCATTGCCGGTGAAGGGTTAAAGAACCATCACAGAGGAAACAGTTATTTGCTCAGTTCAACTTGCCCGCTCAAAACACACAACAAGAACGGGCTTTCTTCCGTCTACGACCATACCACAGGCAAAAACCGGGTCTCGTCCGATCCCCGTAGTCAAATCCTGTAGGGCGAGAGTAGTACTTCGACGGGAGACCGCTTGGGAATATCTCGTGTTGTAGACTTCTATTTGACTCTACATTTTGTCGTTATATGACTTGTTTTACTTTGGTTTTCTGTGGGCATTGAGCTAATTAGCACGCGCGCTTGTAAAACTTGTCGTCACAATTCAAGCTTTAGCAAATGACCATCCATGGAATCGAATCGAGGAAAAGCTTTGTTTACTCGAGTCCCGGATGTTGAAAGGAATTTTTGAACGGGAAACATTAACTCTCTGCATTTTACCAATGCCATTGCCGGTGAAGGGTTAAAGAACCATCACAGAGGAAACAGTTATTTGCTCAGTTCAACTTGCCCGCTCAAAACACACAACAAGAACGGGCTTTCTTCCGTCTACGACCATACCACAGGCAAAAAACCGGGTCTCGTCCGATCCCCGTAGTCAAATCCTGTAGGGCGAGAGTAGTACTTCGACGGGAGACCGCTTGGGAATATCTCGTGTTGTAGACTTCTATTTGACTCTACATTTTGTCGTTATTGACTTGTTTTACTTTGGTTTTCTGTGGGCATTGAGCTAATTAGCACGCGCGCTTGTAAAACTTGTCGTCACAATTCAAGCTTTAGAAAATGACATTCCATGGAATCGAATCGAGGAAAAGCTTTGTTTAACTCGAGTCCCGGATGTTGAAAGGAATTTTTTAACGGTAAACATTAACTCTCTGCATTTTACCAATGCCATTGCCGGTGAAGGGTTAAAGAACCATCACAGAGGAAACAGTTATTTGCTCAGTTCAACTTGCCCGCTCAAAACACACAACAAGAACGGGCTTTCTTCCGTCTACGACCATACCACAGGCAAAAAACCGGGTCTCATACGATCCCCGGAGTCAAATCCTGTAGGGCGGAGCGAGTAAGTTCGACATTTTCGAGCGGGAGACGCGCTGTGGGAATATCTCGTGTTGTTAGACTTCTATTTGACTCTACATTTTG
>NC_090890.1:19367027-19387027 GCF_036669925.1 Montipora capricornis
ACACTTTACATCACAATGCACACTGATACATTGTTACCATTTTATCTCATTAATTATTGATTATAAATCAACTCAAAAACAACCTTCCTTTTTACTCCCCATTCTCTCATGATTCAGTTCATTTGTTTAATTTTATTTATTTCCTATTTTTCTCCCCCAAATTCAATTTTCGTACTTGATTCCAAGATTATTATTTATCAGCAAACTGAATTAAATAGGACACTTTAACGTCTCCCAACTCTACAGAACGAGTAATGTTATCATCATCATCTACTATAAATTGCTGTACTTCAATGATGAACACTGATACCGGCAGGCGACCTAAATCCAAAGAATCCAGCCAGCAGAAAAGGAAAAAGAAAAAAACCAGCGTTACAGACGCAAACAACAATGTAAAATCAATGTCACAAACTAAACACCGCCCACCATCCGGCCACCCTGCTATCTGTACTACGCACCGCTGGACCTGGAAATCTTCAAAAACAAAAACATTTTCTGTGAGGCAAAAACGGCAACTTTTCAAAGGACACTCAATTTGTACTAAAATTGAACAAAGATAGCTGCTATCTTCAACCTTCAGTCCACAACTACAACAATTAGGTCAAAAGACCACAAAGACAATCTCTCTACTACCACTGTCACATCCTCCACCACTTCATCATCGGAATCCTAAAATGCAATCAATCTCTTCAGAATGTAATTCAATATCTACATCGTCAGCTCAATCAAATTAAGAAGCCAGAACGACTTTTTATCAGCAACGAATTAAGCATATCATGAAGGTTAGCCACAATCGAGGATCTATATCAGACGACGCATTAGCAAGATTCCCTCTCACCTAAATTCCTTCATCCGACACCTCCAGCAGCGCATTCAGCTCATTACACAGAACACTGCTCTCTTCTCACCTACCAGTTAATCAATCCAGACACATCCAGCTACAACAAGAAAGACAACGCTTAACCTCCACCAATAAAGTCCACAACTTTTCTAACCAAGATCTTCCAGAAGAATTTGTCAGCCTTCTCAATAAAGGAACCAATTTCATACCAACTACAGATCCTTGTAATGTTCACACTCTCAAACGCACTATCAACGAGGATTTCAACTCCCCCCTATGTCAGTCAATTAAAACCACAAGCTCTACCACTACCCTAAAGACCAAGTCATCTAAATCGAACCACAGATACAGGCTCTATAGCAAGAATCTCCAACTAAATTACTTATTGAACAACAATGTCAGCCGAACTTTAATTTTCACTTTATAGACTATATTTTAAATACCATTCATTATTCTAAAGAAGATTTTCAATTCGCCAATTTACGCTCCTCTCCATACCCAACACCCCAACATTGCATACACACATTCGCAATTTTTCATCCCACAACAACATCATATAAACTAAGACTGACAAAAACATGGGATGGGCGCTTGTCCCCATCTCTTGGTTTAATGACGAGTATGCACAACACTTGAAAGACACCACCACCTACCGGCGCATTGATAACTTCAACCTTTCCACTACTATCTCCAACTCCAACAAACTGTTAACCAAACTCAAAAGACGTTTCAACAGGTTATACAGGGCATCCACTAATACGCATCTCCTCACCACATCCGCCTTCACTAAATTCGAGTTGCCACACATGAAACTCCTCCCTAAAGTACACAAGCTCAAGGACCTAGCTTCTGCCACCGCCCTCCCCCATCTCATGGGTTGCCCAATCATCACCGCTCACAGTTGGATCACATGTAATCCCTCTCGACTCTTAGGACAGGAACTCAACAAACTCAAGGAGTAGGAGTCGAGATGGGCAGTTTTCACAGCCAGCAAATCGCTGACTTGGTACTGCTCATGAGTGAACTTCCTTTTTTTCCCAACAATGACAGAACTGGACTTTTTATTTTTCGCAGGTACATAGATGACGGGGTTCATGCTCACAGACACTGCATCACTCGGCAAGCTCATCACCTCGCTCTCACCCGCTTACCCTACACAAATCCCCATCACTGCCACCTCTAATTGTCATTCAACTCATTACCTCCACCTAACTATCTCCCTCAACTACTAGATAATGGCGCATCGCAAAATTCACTACTAAATTTATCAGAAGCCACACCACAAGTACATGTACCTTTATTTGTCGTCTACCCACCCACATCATGTTTTCATTGGCATCATTAAAACAGAAACTACACGATACAGCAGCCTTTCTGCCACTATTAATGAGTAGAAATTTTAATTTCACACAGTTTGTTTCTTTTGTTAACCATAACTTTTGTCCATGATTTTTCCTCAACTCACCATCCACACACACATAATTCCCCGAAAAAATACCTGCTGACTAGTGAATGTTCTAGTTAGTGGAGAGGAACCCCTTCTTGTAAGGCGGATGCTAATAAAAACACCATTAGGAAAGCCACAAAGGTTGCTAGTGAAACTGCTGCTATTATTATTAAATAACAAACCCACAGTGTATCTACAGCAGGGATACAACTTTATGGTTCTAGTTTAACGCTTTGCTTGGCAGTGGTGTTTACACTTTACATCAAAATGCACACTGATACATTGTTACCATTTTATTTCATTAACTACAGACTATAAATTAATTCAAGAACAACCTTTCTTTTCTCTCCCCATTCTCTCATGATTCAGTTCATTTGTTCAATTCTATTTATTTCCTATTTTTTCGCCCCGAAATTCAGTTTTCACTTGATTCCAAGAGTTTTCATATTTATTAGCAAACTGAATTAAATAGGACACTTTAACGTCTCCCAACTCTACAGAACGAGTAATGTCATCATCATCTACTATAAATTACTGTACTTCAATGATGAACACTGATACCAGCAGGAGACCAAAATCAAAAAAATCCGGCCAGCAGAAGAGGAAAAAGAAAAAGACCAGCGTTAGAGATGCAAGCAACAATGTAAAATCAACGTCACAAACTAAACACCACCCAACCATCCGGCCACCCTGCTATCTGTACCACGCACCCTGGACCTGGAAAACTTCAAAAACAAAAACATTTTCAGTCAGGCAAAAACAGCAACTTTTCAAAGGACACTCAATTTGTACTAAAATTGAACAAAAGATAGCTGCTATCTTCAACCTTCAGTCCACAACTACAACAATTAAGTCAAAAGACCACAAAGGCAATCTCTCTACTACCACTGTCACATCCTCCACCACTTCATCATCCGAATCCTACAATTGCAATCAAATCTCTTGAGAATGTAATTCAATATCTACATCGTCAGCTCAATCAAATTAAGAAGCCAGAACGAACTATTTATCACCAACGAATTAAGCATATCATGCAGGTTAGCCACAATCGAGGATCTTATATCAGACGATGCATTAGCAAGACTCCCTCTCACCTAAATTCCTTCATCCGACACCTCCAGCAGTGCATTTAGCTCATTACACAGATCACTGCTCTTCTTCTCAATGTACAAGCCGATAAATCCAGACACATCCAGTTTCAACAAGAAAGACAACGCTTAACCTCCACCAATAAAGTCCACAACTTTTCTAACCAAGATCTTCCAGAAGAATTTGTCAGCCTTCTCAATAAAGGAACCAATTTCATACCAACTACAGATCCTTGTAATGTTCACACTCTCAAACGCACTATCAACGAGGATGTCAACTCCCCCCTATGTCAGTCAATTAAAACCACAAGTTCTACCACTACCCTAAAGACCAAGTCATCTAAATCGAACCACAGATACAGGCCCTACAGCAAGCAATCTCCAACTAAATTACTTATTGAACAACAATGTCAGCCGAACTTTAATTTTCACTTCATAGACTATGTTTTAAATACCATTCATTATTCTAAAGAAGATTTTCAATTCGCCAATTTACGCTCCCCTCTCCATACCCAACACCCCAACATTGCATACACACATTCGCAATTTTTCATCCCACAACAACATCATATAAACTAAGACTGACAAAAACATGGGATGGGCGCTTGTCCCCATCTCTTGGTTTAATGACGAGTATGCACAACACTAGAAAGACACCACCACCTACCGGCGCATTGATAACTTCAACCTTTCCACTACTATCTCCAACTCCAACAAACTGTTAACCAAACTCAAAAGACGTTTCAACAGGTTATACAGGGCATCCACTAATACCCATCTCCTCACCACATCCGCCTTCACCAAATTCGAGTTGCCACACATGAAACTCCTCCCTAAAGTACACAAGCTCAAGGACCTAGCTTCTGCCACCGCCCTCCCCCATCTCATGGGTTGCCCAATCATCACCGCTCACAGTTGGATCACATGTAATCCCTCTCGACTCTTAGGACAGGAACTCAACAAACTCAAGGAGTAGGAGTCGAGATGGGCAGTTTTCACAGCCAGCAAATCGCCGACTTGGTACTGCTCATGAGTGAACTTGCTTTTTTTCCCAACAATGACAGAACTGGACTTTTTATTTTTCACAGGTACATAGATGACGGGTTCATGCTCACAGACACTGCATCACTCGGCAAGCTCATCACCTCGCTGTCATCCGCTTACCCTACACAAATCCCCATCACTGTCACCTCTAATTGTCAATCAACTCATTACCTCCACCTAACTATCTCCCTCAACTACTACACCATGGCGCATCGCAAAATTCACTACCAAATTTATCAGAAGCCACGCCACAAGTACATGTACCTTTATTTTTCGTCTAACCACCCACGTCATGTTTTCACTGGCATCATTAAAACAGAAACTACACGATACAGCAGACTTTCTGCCACTATTAATGAGTAGAAATTTTAATTTCACACAGAGTTTGTTTCTTTCGTTAACTATAACTTTTGTCTATGATTTTTCCTCAACTGACCATCCACACACACATAATTCCCCCCAGAAATACCTGCTGACTAGTGAATGTTTTAGTTAGTGGAGAGGAACCCCTTCTTGTAAGCCGGATTCTAATAAAAACACCATTAGGAAAGCCACAAAGGTTGCTAGTGAAACTGCTGCTATTATTATTAAATAACAAACCCACAGTGTATCTACAGCAGGGATACAACTTTATGGTTCTAGTTTAACGCTTTGCTTGGCAGTGGTGTTTACACTTTACATCAAAATGCACACTGATACATTGTTACCATTTTATTTCATTAACTACAGACTATAAATTAATTCAAGAACAACCTTTCTTTTCTCTCCCCATTCTCTCATGATTCAGTTCATTTGTTTAATTTTATTTATTTCCTATTTTTCTCCCCGAAATTCAATTTTCGTACTTGATTCCAAGATTATTATTTATCAGCAAACTGAATTAAATAGGACACTTTAACGTCTCCCAACTCTACAGAACGAGTAATGTCATCATCATCATCTACTATAAATTGCTGTACTTCAATGATGAACACTGATACCGGCAGGCGACCTAAATCCAAAGAATCCAGCCAGCAGAAAAGAAAAAAGAAAAAAACCAGCAGTACAGACGCAAACAACAATGTAAAATCAACGTCACAAACTAAACACCGCCCAACCATCCGGCCACCCTGCTATCTGTACTACGCACCGCTGGACCTGAAAATCTTCAAAAACAAAAACATTTTCTGTGAGGCAAAAACGGCAACTTTTCAAAGGACACCCAATTTGTACTAAAATTGAAGAAAAGATAGCTGCTATCTTCAACCTTCAGTCCACAACTACAACAATTAGGTCAAAAGACCACAAAGACAATCTCTCTACTACCACTGTCACATCCTCCACCACTTCATCATCGGAATCCTACAAATGCAATCAAATCTCTTGAGAATGTAATTCAATATCTATATCGTCAGCTCAATCAAATTAAGAAGCCAGAACGATTTTTTTATCAGCAACGAATTAAGCATATCATGAAGGTTAGCCACAATCGAGGATCTTATATCAGACGACGCATTAGCAAGATTCCCTCTCACCTAAATTCCTTCACCCGACACCTCCAGCAGCGCATTCAGCTCATTACACAGAACACTGCTCTTCTTCTCAACCTACCAGTTAATCAATCCAGACACATCCAGCTACAACAAGAAAGACAACGCTTAACCTCCACCAATAAAGTCCACAACTTTTCTAACCAAGATCTTCCAGAAGAATTTGTCACCCTTCTCAATAAAGGAACCAATTTCATACCAACTACAGATCCTTGTAATGTTCACACTCTCAAATGCACTATCAACGAGGATGTCAACTCCCCCCTATGTCAGTCAATTAAAACCACAAGCTCTACCACTACCCTAAAGACCAAGTCATCTAAATCGAACCACAGATACAGGCCCTACAGCAAGCAATCTCCAACTAAATTACTTATTGAACAACAATGTCAGCCGAACTTTAATTTTCACTTCATAGACTATGTTTTAAATACCATTCATTATTCTAAAGAAGATTTTCAATTCGCCAATTTACGCTCCCCTCTCCATACCCAACACCCCAACATTGCATACAAACATTCGCAATTTTTCATCCCACAACAACATCATATAAACTAAGACTGACAAAAACATGGGATGGGCGCTTGTCCCCATCTCTTGGTTTAATGACGAGTATGCACAACACTTGAAAGACACCACCACCTACCGGCGCATTGATAACTTCAACCTTTCCACTACTATCTCCAACTCCAACAAACTGTTAACCAAACTCAAAAGACGTTTCAACAGGTTATACAGGGCATCCACTAATACGCATCTCCTCACCACATCCGCCTTCACCAAATTCGAGTTGCCACACATGAAACTCCTCCCTAAAGTACACAAGCTCAAGGACCTAGCTTCTGCCACCGCCCTCCCCCATCTCATGGGTTGCCCAATCATCACCGCTCACAGTTGGATCACATGTAATCCCTCTCGACTCTTAGGACAGGAACTCAACAAACTCAAGGAGTAGGAGTCGAGATGGGCAGTTTTCACAGCCAGCAAATCGCCGACTTGGTACTGCTCATGAGTGAACTTGCTTTTTTCCCCAACAATGACAGAACTGGACTTTTTATTTTTCACAGGTACATAGATGACGGGTTCATGCTCACAGACACTGCATCACTCGGCAAGCTCATCACCTCGCTCTCATCCGCTTACCCTACACAAATCCCCATCACTGTCACCTCTAATTGTCATTCAACTCATTACCTCCACCTAACTATTACACCATGGCGCATCGCAAAATTCACTACCAGATTTATCAGAAGCCACGCCAAAGTACATGTACCTTTATTTTTCGTCTAACCACCCACGTCATGTTTTCACTGGCATCATTAAAACAGAAACTACACGATACAGCAGACTTTCTGCCACTATTAATGAGTAGAAATTTTAATTTCACACAGAGTTTGTTTCTTTCGTTAACTATAACTTTTGTCTATGATTTTTCCTCAACTGACCATCCACACACACATAATTCCCCCCAGAAATACCTGCTGACTAGTGAATGTTTTAGTTAGTGGAGAGGAACCCCTTCTTGTAAGCCGGATTCTAATAAAAACACCATTAGGAAAGCCACAAAGGTTGCTAGTGAAACTGCTGCTATTATTATTAAATAACAAACCCACAGTGTATCTACAGCAGGGATACAACTTTATGGTTCTAGTTTAACGCTTTGCTTGGCAGTGGTGTTTACACTTTACATCAAAATGCACACTGATACATTGTTACCATTTTATTTCATTAACTACAGACTATAAATTAATTCAAGAACAACCTTTCTTTTCTCTCCCCATTCTCTCATGATTCAGTTCATTTGTTTAATTTTATTTATTTCCTATTTTTCTCCCCGAAATTCAATTTTCGTACTTGATTCCAAGATTATTATTTATCAGCAAACTGAATTAAATAGGACACTTTAACGTCTCCCAACTCTACAGAACGAGTAATGTCATCATCATCATCTACTATAAATTGCTGTACTTCAATGATGAACACTGATACCAGCAGGAGACCAAAATCAAAAAAATCCGGCCAGCAGAAGAGGAAAAAGAAAAAAGACCAGCGTTAGAGATGCAAGCAACAATGTAAAATCAACGTCACAAACTAAACACCACCCAACCATCCGGCCACCCTGCTATCTGTACCACGCACCCCTGGACCTGGAAAACTTCAAAAACAAAAACATTTTCAGTCAGGCAAAAACAGCAACTTTTCAAAGGACACTCAATTTGTACTAAAATTGAACAAAAGATAGCTGCTATCTTCAACCTTCAGTCCACAACTACAACAATTAAGTCAAAAGACCACAAAGGCAATCTCTCTACTACCACTGTCACATCCTCCACCACTTCATCATCCGAATCCTACAAATGCAATCAAATCTCTTGAGAATGTAATTCAATATCTACATCGTCAGCTCAATCAAATTAAGAAGCCAGAACGAACTATTTATCACCAACGAATTAAGCATATCATGCAGGTTAGCCACAATCGAGGATCTTATATCAGACGATGCATTAGCAAGACTCCCTCTCACCTAAATTCCTTCATCCGACACCTCCAGCAGTGCATTTAGCTCATTACACAGATCACTGCTCTTCTTCTCAATGTACAAGCCGATAAATCCAGACACATCCAGTCTCAACAAGAAAGACAACGCTTAACCTCCACCAATAAAGTCCACAACTTTTCTAACCAAGATCTTCCAGAAGAATTTGTCACCCTTCTCAATAAAGGAACCAATTTCATACCAACTACAGATCCTTGTAATGTTCACACTCTCAAACGCACTATCAACGAGGATGTCAACTCCCCCCTATGTCAGTCAATTAAAACCACAAGCTCTACCACTACCCTAAAGACCAAGTCATCTAAATCGAACCACAGATACAGGCCCTACAGCAAGCAATCTCCAACTAAATTACTTATTGAACAACAATGTCAGCCGAACTTTAATTTTCACTTCATAGACTATGTTTTAAATACCATTCATTATTCTAAAGAAGATTTTCAATTCGCCAATTTACGCTCCCCTCTCCATACCCAACACCCCAACATTGCATACACACATTCCCAATTTTTCATCCCACAACAACATCATATAAACTAAGACTGACAAAAACATGGGATGGGCGCTTGTCCCCATCTCTTGGTTTAATGACGAGTATGCACAACACTTGAAAGACACCACCACCTACCGGCGCATTGATAACTTCAACCTTTCCACTACTATCTCCAACTCCAACAAACTGTTAACCAAACTCAAAAGACGTTTCAACAGGTTATACAGGGCATCCACTAATACCCATCTCCTCACCACATCCGCCTTCACCAAATTCGAGTTGCCACACATGAAACTCCTCCCTAAAGTACACAAGCTCAAGGACCTAGCTTCTGCCACCGCCCTCCCCCATCTCATGGGTTGCCCAATCATCACCGCTCACAGTTGGATCACATGTAATCCCTCTCGACTCTTAGGACAGGAACTCAACAAACTCAAGGAGTAGGAGTCGAGATGGGCAGTTTTCACAGCCAGCAAATCGCCGACTTGGTACTGCTCATGAGTGAACTTGCTTTTTTTCCCAACAATGACAGAACTGGACTTTTTATTTTTCACAGGTACATAGATGACGGGTTCATGCTCACAGACACTGCATCACTCGGCAAGCTCATCACCTCGCTCTCATCCGCTTACCCTACACAAATCCCCATCACTGTCACCTCTAATTGTCATTCAACTCATGACCTCCACCTAACTATCTCCCTCAACTACTACATAATGGCGCATCGCACAATTCACTACCAAATTTATCAGAAGCCACACCACAAGTACATGTACCTTTATTTTTCGTCTAACCACCCACGTCATGTTTTCACTGGCACCATTTAAACAGAAACTATACGATACAGCAGACTTTCTGCCACTATTAATGAGCAGAAATTTTAATTTCACACAGAGTTTGTTTCTTTCGTTAACTATAACTTTTGTCTATGATTTTTCCTCAACTCACCATCCACACACACATAATTCCCCCCAGAAATACCTGCTGACTAGTGAATGTTTTAGTTAGTGGAGAGGAACCCCTTCTTGTAAGGCGGATTCTAATAAAAACACCATTAGGAAAGCCACAAAGGTTGCTAGTGAAACTGCTGCTATTACTATGAAATAACAAACCCACAGCGTATCTACAGCAGGGATACAATTTTATGGTTCTAGTTTAATGCTTTGCTTGGCAGTGGTGTTTACATTTTACATCACAATGCACACTGATACATTGTTACCATTTTATCTCATTAATTACCGACTATAAATTAACTCAAAACCAACCTTCCTTTTTACTCCCCATTCTCTCATGATTCAGTTCATTTGTTTAATTTTATTTATTTCCTATTTTTCTCCCCGAAATTCAATTTTCATACTTGATTCCAAGATTATTATTTATCAGCAAATTGAATTAAATAGGACACTTTAACGTCTTCCAACTCTACAGAACGAGTAATGTCATCATCATCATCTACTATAAATTGCTGTACTTCAATGATGAACACTGATACCGGCAGGCGACCTAAATCCAAAGAATCCAGCCAGCAGAAAAGGAAAAAGGAAATACCAGCAGTACAGACGCAAACAACAATGTAAAATCAACGTCACAAACTAAACACCGCCCAACTATCCGGCCACCCTGCTATCTGTACTACCCACCGCTGGACCTGAAAATCTTCGAAAACAAAAACATTTTCTGTGAGGCAAAAACGGCAACTTTTCAAAGGACACTCAATTTGTACTAAAATTGAACAAAAGATAGCTGCTATCTTCAACCTTCAGTCCACAACTACAACAATTAGGTCAAAAGACCACAAAGACAATCTCTCTACTACCACTGTCACATCCTCCACCACTTCATCATCGGAATCCTACAAATGCAATCAAATCTCTTGAGAATGTAATTCAATATCTACATCGTCAGCTCAATCAAATTAAGAAGCCAGAACGAACTATTTATCAGCAACGAATTAAGCATATTATGCAGGTTAGCCACAATCGAGGATCTTATATCAGACGATGCATTAGCAAGATTCCCTCTCACCTAAATTCCTTCATCCGACACCTCCAGCAGCACATTCAGCTCATTACACAGAACACTGCTCTTCTTCTCAATGTACAAGCCAATCAATCCAGACACATCCAGCTACAACAAGAAAGACAAGGCTTAACCTCTACCAATAAAGTCCACAACTTTTCTAACCAAGATCTTCCAGAAGAATTTGTCACCCTTCTCAATAAAGGAACCAATTTCATACCAATTACAGATCCTTGTAATGTTCACACTCTCAAACCCACTATCAACGAGGAAGTCAACTCCGCCCTATGTCAGTCAATTAAAACCACAAGCTCTACCACTACCCTAAAGACCAAGTCATCTAAATCGAACCACAGATACAGGCCCTACAGCAAGCAATCTCCAACTAAATTATTTATTGAACAACAATGTCAGCCGAACTTTAATTTTCACTTCATAGACTATGTTTTAAATACCATTCATTATTCTAAACAAGATTTTCAATTCGTCAATTTATGCTCCCTTCTCCATACCCAACACCCCAGCATTGCATACACACATTCGCAATTTCTCATCCCGCAATGACATCATAGTAACTAAGACCAACAAAAACATGGGATGGGCGCTTGTCCCCATCTCTTGGTTTAACGACACTTGAAAGACACCACCACCTACCGGCGCATTGATAACTTCAAACTTTCCACTACTATCTCCAACTCCAACAAACTGTTAACCAAACTCAAAAGACGTTTCAACAGGTTATACAGGGCATCCACTAATATGCATCTCCTCACCACATCCGCCTTCACCAAATTCCAGTTGCTATACATGAAACTCCTCCCTAAAGTACACAAGCGCAAGGACCTAGCTTCTGCCACCGCTCTCCCCCATCTCACGGGTTGCCCAATCATCACCGCTCACAGTTGGATCACATCTAATCCCTCTCGACTCTTAGGACAGGAACTGAACAAACTTATTCTTCGACTCAAGGACTTATTTACACAACGCAAATTCACGTTTCCCCTTCTCTACAATTCATCTGATCTACTAGACGAATTACAGGCCTTTACGATTAGCGACATCAGGAAATACACACTTACCACGTTCGATTTCACTTCACTCTAGACTAACATTTCATATCCCGACACAATTCATGTCATCATTAACACCTGCAAACTCCTCGACTTACGGAATTTCTACAGAGACCTTTTACTTAACTTGAATGATTTCATTAAGAACGAAATTTTTTTTGTTACAGGCAGCACTTTTTACCAACAAATTAAAGGAGTCGCGATGGGCAGTTATCACAGTCGGCAAATCGCCGACTTGGTGCTGTTCATGAGTGAACTTGCTTTTCTTCCGAACAATGACACAACTGGACTTTTTATTTTTCGCAGGTACATAGATGACGGGTTCATGCTCCCAGACACTGCATCACTCGGCAAGCTCATCACCTCGCTCTCATCTGCTTACCCTACACAAATCCCCATCACTTTCACCTCTAATTGTCATTCAACTCATTACCTCCACCTAACTATCTCCCTCAACTACTACACCATAGCACATTGCAAAATTCACTACCAAATTTATCAGAAGCCACACCACAAGTACATGTACCTTCATTTTTCGTCTAACCACCCACATCATGTTTTCACTGGCATTTTTAAAACAGAAACTACACGATACAGCAGACTTTCTGCCACTATTGATGACTACAAATTTTAATTTCACACAGAGTTTGTTTCTTTCGTAACCATAACTTTTGTCTATGATTTTTCCTCAACTCACCATCCACACACACATAATTCCCCCCAAAAATACCTGCTGACTAGTGAATGTTCTAGTTAGTGGAGAGGAACCCCTTCTTGTAGGGCGAATTCTAATAAAAACACCATTAGGAACCAACTTTTTTTATTTGAGTTTTACTAATTTTAATGTCTGTTCCTGTTCCATTTTTCATTGATTTTTGGATTTTTGTCAGTTGTGGTTTTGTAAGCATGAGCTTTATCTGGACCTGATAATTGAGAATTAGATAGTCGCAATGTAACTGGTGATCTGCTATTTATAGCTTTTGCTAATGTTTGCTTTTGGTTTGGTGATAATTTTACACCATGAGAAATGTGTCTGGTTGTCATATCTTGTATATAATTAAATTAGATAAAACGTGTATTATCATATTTTACACAAGATATATTTAATTTAATAAAAGAAAGGATATTTTATCTGAAAAGCAGCTTTCCATCTTTTTGGATAAATACGACATCTTGTTCACTTAGAACAAGACCATAAATTGAAAAAGGTGTTGCTGTTGCACCAGAAAAGTGCAGTGAAAAGTTAGTTTAACAGTAAAATCTTTTAAATCAGATCTCTGTTTTGTCAAATCAAAATAAATAAATTGATACAATGAAAGAAAATTGCTTCGATTTAAAAGTGTACTTTGAGAATATTCATTATTACCATGTACATATTTTAAAATGTCACGATAAACCCTTAAAATCAGTATCTGGTTCATAATGACAATCAGGATATTCAACACCATTCAAAACTTCCAAAAAGCAATCAGATAATGTTCTCGGATTAGTTGATACTGAAAATGTATTACACAAAAATGGATTTGCTGTTTGTTCATCAATATTAGCATCATTAATGAAAAATACAAATACATGCCTTGGTTTTGTTTCTCCTGAATTGATAACATAATTTCCTGTTTGATTTTGCGTTGAATTGCTTCTTGAAACAGTTTCTTTCAAATACGTCCATTTTTGTGGTTTAAGGTAAGTACTAGCATATTAACTTTGTCCTTTAGCATTGAATGTTATTTGTGGTACAACCAATTGCATTTTTGTAAAAATAACACGACAATCATCAGCAGCTTGCCAAATAACTTGATTATCTAAAGCTAAATCAAATAATATTTCAATTCTAGTTTGTGGAAGTAATTTATCTTCAAGCGTTTCAAATAACTTGTATCTATTCAATGGTAATTCAAAATTTACAACAGATGATGCTCCTAAAACCGTTTTTCTTTTATGAAAACCTTCATTGGAAGCTGCTTGAGCAGTTCTTTCTTCGGCTTCTCTTGATGTGTCTAAATAAAAAAATTCGTTTGTAGCTGTTGTTTCAGCATAACTATCACTGTATTCAAGCAAATTTTTGATATTTACACTGTGATTTACATCATTGCAATCATATACTTTTTTATCACCCACTTTTGTCTTTTATTAATGAGTGAATACCATTTACAATACCATTGTGATCAGCAATAGCAATATCAGTACCATCCTTTTTTTGTACTTTAAAGCTCATTGCTATTCTTGAATTATACCAATCTGATGGAGATGCCGAATTTGTATTATCAACAACAAACCAATGGTTTTGTTTTTTTGACTAGCATTATTGCCCCCGCAGAGGCATTATAGTCTCCCCCGTGTGTATATATAAAGAATGTGTGACATATTGGTGTAGTATGCGAATCAATCCCGATTTGAAGAAACTAGGCGCGCACAGTTGTCCCAGTTAATTTTTCAGTCCACTCGCAAAGCAATGCTACATTAGTAATTCTTCCAACCACGAACACGAGGAGGAGATCGCCTATTTGCTGCATGAGGAAGAGAGGATGATATTTGCCAAAATATATTTAGGGTGAGTTTCTGTCATCACAGTGATTTCTTCATATCTTGCATTCAAAGGTTATTCAGCAGTAGATTGAACTGTTTGGTACAGAAATTGATTTGTCGGACACAAATTAGCAACGGGGTCGACAGACTCGACCCAAAGACCACATGTGTAAAGATCACAAATCAAAACTCAAAACCCAGTCAGACAAACAACTATACATTTCCGAAGTAACCGGCTGTTGCTTCATTTTATCATTTCAAGGATTAGAAGATAGTAAAGGATTTATCAACGGTATCATTTCAACGATTATTAGATAATTTTGCAGTTACGTTTCACGAAGGTTGTCGCGTTGGCGAGCACAAGGAGTGCGAATAACTCAGAAATGTAGCATTTTTTGTTCAGAGAACACAGGTCATAATTACTTATTTAAAATAACGGAGATTTTTTGTTCATGTTTTGTTATTTCAAGGGTTACAAAGAGTAAAGGGTAGAGGGTTATATCAACTTTTTTGCGAAAAAATGCTGTGAAATATTCAAAGGTGAGAAAATTAACTTGCTACTGTCATCTAAAAACGCAAGTTATCATTACTTATTTGAAATATTCGAGTTTTTTGTTCATCTTATGGTATGCCTTGGATAAGAAAGAGAATAAATCATCAGATCAGGCTGTGTTATTTCAACGATTAGAGGGAGTAACAGCGAAATATCTATAGATAAGAAACTTGATACTGTTGTCTTTTGAATGAATGCACTTTCATAACACGTGTCATACTAATTCAAGTGCGTGTCGAAGAACATTTGATCATCTGAAGTTGGTTTGTAGTGCTTTTATTATGTGATGAAAATATAATCTATATCAACCTTTATTCACGCTCAAAATATGTCATGCTCAAAGCCAAAGAAGTCGTTGGTCACAATCCAAAGAGGGCACTTTATGAACTCGGTTTTCGTTAACCCTGGAATTTATTCATGTGCAGTTGATGCTTTTTTGGAGGTGGGGCTGATGCCAATTACTGTGTAAATTGTGGACAAGGTAAGAGGAAGCTTTTTATGTAACGCAAATAGTTAGACTATTAAATCTTTAATTCGGAACAACACGTGCAGCGATTGCCATAAAGCGACACACGAAATACGTTTGTGTTCAAACGCATTAAGAATTAGTTGCATGAACAAGTTTACTTTTAAGATTGCTCATGGAACAGACTTTGAACAGAAGTTGGCTGATGTGAGGAAAAAAGTTGTGTTTATTCAAATTCTGCAAGCATTAATTGATCTGAATTCCATCAAAGCACAACTTATGATTACTTACAGATTAAACCCATCCTTACCCCCACCCATTTGGTGTTGTGCGAATGAAACAAACTTTTATACCGTAAGTGCAATTTCACCCATCTGGAACTTACATTTGAAAGGGAGGTCTTAAAGGATGATAAATAGCAATAATTATCGTATGCATGTCCTTAACTTTCCTGAATCAAAGTGCAGAAATTAGTAAGCTTATTCTTAACTAAAAGGATACAATAATTTTACCAGAAAGAATGCTCCCCTCCCCCCCACTTGGGGACTGACTTGAATAGAGTCTCATTCATTGATATTTTGAGATGTCAGTTTCACAAGGTAATTCTGATATGGATCTGCATGGCTGATCACAGGCAATATATATTTCTATAGAGCATAAATAACTGATGATAAAAATTACGGGCAGAAACATACTTATTAAAGACAACGTTTCGGTGTCCTCATGACACCATCATTAGGTCAAATGTAATACTTTACAGATAACTCGAATATTAATGTTCAAGATTAAGTTCAAAGTCCCTAAAGGCTAGGTGAAAAGTTTTGCCTTTATCGAGTCACTTTGGATATTCAGACACGGTTTGTGCTCGCGAATAAGGAACGTTTCATACACAAGACAATCAAATTTGCATGAGCATTTCTTAAGAATGCGAAACATGTCAGATGTTATTGTTCTTGATTGATGTTGCTTTACGAGCAGTCGGAGGGTGTGGCTATGGGTTCTCCTCTCGGTCCTCTCGTGGCTAACACCTTCATGTGTAGTCTTGAAGAACAACTTAAGCTCCAGAACAAATTACCATCATACTACAGGCGCTACGTTGATGATACTTTAACTACCATGAAGGATGAAGTTTCTGCCTATTCTTTTCTGCATGCTTTGAATGATCTCCACCCATCTATTAGCTTTACTATGGAACTATCAACTGAGAACACTCTCCCTTTCTTAGGCATGGTCCTAAGAAAAGACAGTCAGAATATTACGACTAGTGTATACGTGAAACCGACCAATACGGGTCTATTGTTACATTATAATAGTCACGTTGATAATCGTTATAAGAAATCCTTAATTATTACCATGCTAGACCGAGCTTTCAAGCTATCATCTAACTGGTCATTATTTCATGAAGAGTGTAGCCGCCTCAAGACCTTATTCCTACAGTTGGCATATCCTGAACATCTTGTTCACTCTATGATCTCCAATTTTATCACATCCAAACAAACACCAGCACCTCCACGCAAATCTACACCTGACCTGCAATCAGTATGAATTGTTCTACCGTTCAAGGAACAAAAATCAGCTGACTCTGTGCGCAAGCAGTTGAAAGATCTTGGTAAGCTGTTAAACATCGACTTATGCCCAGTCTTTATTTCTCGAAAAGTTGGAGAAGATCTCAAACATAAAGAAATCAAGCCCGCGTTGATCAATGAACAATCAGTAGTTTACAAATTTGAATGTGGCTGGTGTGATGCCAGCTATGTTGGTTACACGCGTCGACATCTCTACCAGCGGATCGATGAGCATAAAAGATCTGGTTCAATATTCAATCACAGCCAAAGTCAACATCAATCAAGAACAATAACATCTGACATGTTTCGCATTCTTAAGAAATGCTCATGCAAATTTGATTGTCTTGTGTATGAAATGTTCCTTGTTCGCGAGCACAAACCGTGTCTGAATATCCAAAGTGACTCGATAAAGGCAAAACTTTTCACCTAGCCTCTAGGGACTTTGAACTTAATCTTGAACATTAATATTCGAGTTATCTGTAAAATATTATATTTGACCTGATGATGGTGTCATGAGGACACCGAAACGTTGTCTTTAATAAGTATGTTTCTGCCCGTAATTTTTATCATCAAATCCATTACATTATCATGTTTGATAGGCATAAATAACTATACAGTAATATGATCTGGTTGATTGATTGAGTAGTTGATTTTATTTAGAACTTGTGCAGAACAGTAGAGAGCTCGCTTTACAGGAACACATTGCATCAGATGTATGTAAAACAGGTCCATCTGGCTGTTCAGAGCTACTGAAGGGCAAAGGTGCATTTGGTCAAGTATTAAGTTTAAAAAAATATTATGAGCACAAGACAAAAACTGATCTTGGACGACAAGTGACATCGAAGAAGAATAAGAAAGCAAAATGTACAAAGGGCAAAGGCTTGAATCAAGAGGTGGTTATTTTTATTGGACTGATGGAATGGTCTGAAGAGGAATCCAATCTGAAGCCTAAGCGAGGAAAGCGTTTAGCACTAAAAGTTTCTAGAGATGCTCCATATAAAATCCTGATTGAGAAGGCAGTCGAAAAATGGAAGAGTTACAACAGCAACCTTTACGAAGAACGAGAAGATTATGTTCTCTTGCTGGACAATGGACAAGAGGCCTTATTTTTGCCTGGACCAGGAAAAGAGTTCTTTTCGTTGCGTCGTTATCAAGAGGAAGTTGGAAACGATTTTAAGCGAGTAACTCTGTATTTTTGCCTTGCTAGAGAGTTTTATCATTCTCAAACTGTTGGCCTTGATTGGGATGCACCAGACATTGAAGAAGAAGATTATTCAACCGATAAACAAGGAGGTGGGGTTTCTCCAAAGCGATTGAAAATGGACCTGGTTCCCAAAAGTGAAGACAATGAAAAATGTGTAACGTAAGAGACAGACATGCAAATAAAACACAATGAAGAAGCTGCTATGGAACTTCAAAGACTGTTACTATAAGAAAATGATGTTGCAGCCACAGGTGCTGAGCTGACTGACGTGTAAACTGAAATTGCATTTGAGGGTGACCAATCAGATGGTATGAAAGAAAACAAGACGAAGACAAGTAGAACCGAAGGCTTTACCAGTCCCAGTTCTGTGGTCCAGGAATTGGAAAAGAGAGTTGACAAGAACAGTAAGTTTTTTATCACTATCAGGAGACAAACGTCATTAGCCAGAATTCTTAATTTGTGGCAGTATGAGGCCAAAAGACAAGGTGGACATCATGAAATCAAAGTAAAGTTCTTAGGGGAGGATGGAAGTGATTTAGGAGCACTAACAAAAGCATTTTTCACTGAGGTAATCCCTGCTATAGGAATTACATTATTTCCCAGTGGAAGCCCCATTGATTCTACACGTTCAAAATGGCAATTTTAGAGCGGCTGGGGAAATTGTGGCCAACAGCCTAGCACAAGGAGGACCACCACCCTGTTTCAAGGATGAAATTGCTTTTCAGACTCTGACCAACCCTAAAGTGGATATCCTAAACATGAGAGAAGAAAAGGACTTGACCCAGAGTGAACAACAGATACTTGACAAAATAAAGATTGACATTGCCAGCCAACAGGACGCGATTCTCCAACATGGATACACTGGACCCCTTGGACAAGGGACACATCGATGACATTGTTAGGTCTGTCGCAGTCAGCCTCATCAACAAACGCATCCTATACCTCCAGGAATTTAAAGAAGGCCTGAACATGTATGGACTGGCAGACATTGTTACAAATCAACCAAAGGTCTGCCAGCCTTTCTTTGTGAAAGAGCAAGTTCAGAATGTGGATGTCAATTATTTGTTCAGTCTCATTAAACCAGAATCTTCTCCAGCAGGCTCAACACGACGAGGGCTTCAAGAAATGCTGATGGACAACCTCCAAGACTTTCTCATGGCCTTAGATGAGGGAGCTATTACTGGCTATGATTGTCCAGTTGCATGGAATTACACTGATGATCATCTTGATTATATTCTGAATTCACAGAGGAGTCAGTTGAGAAGTTTCACACAGCTGAGTTGACATCAGCTGGAGTAATGGGATGGCTTACAGGCCAGAGATACAGGCACTTAAATGGAGAAAAGATCGAAATTATTGCAAAGTTTGATCATGAGTGTTTAATCCGAAATCCATCACACACCATTTGTTTCCCCTTAGTAAGTGCCTGTGGCATGGAAATAACATTTCCAGTGAGCCACATGGAAGGATATAATGCCTTTAAAAATGTATTTTTGTTAGCTTTTTGCAAAGGCCAGGCTTTTGGTAAACCATACGTTTTAGCTCCTTTTTGTAAGTTCTACATTTAAGTTCCCAGTTGCATGTTTGATAGCTGCATA
>NC_090890.1:19394527-19397027 GCF_036669925.1 Montipora capricornis
TATGCTGTACAGCGTGGTTCAATTCATTGCCATGGAGTAGCAAAACTAAAATCTGATCCAAATTTGTGTGATTTATCTCAAGTAGCACTCAAAGGATATCTTGCTGCTCAGTCACTAACCAAAGATCCATTGTCGCGTGAATTGTTGCTCCAAAAACAGCAAGAGATTAGAGAAGGACTTAAAGCAGAAACAGCTATTTGCAACTATGTAGATTTTCTTATGTCCACTCAAAATCCTTGTAAGATTATGAAGATCTGTTTAATTTAGTACAGAGGCATACACAATGTTCCACAGCATATTGTTCGCGCAAAAAACAGCAAGAAGATGAAGTTTCATGTAGGTTTAATTTCCCCAAAGAATGTTGTGGTAAAACACACTTACAATATGAGAAATTGAAATCAAAAGATGATGTAGAACGCTACAGAGTAAACGTTGTTACAAAACGTAATGATGACCGTCTAAACAATCACCAACGAATTCAGTTGCAGGGATGGCGAGCAAACTGTGATATACAAGTGATAATAGACTACCATTCATGCTTAAAATACATAGCAAAATATGCATCCAAAGCTGAAAAAACATCATCTGTTGCAAGAGAAACTTTTACATCAGTGCTTTGTGAACCTTCTAACCAAAATGATACCAAGAGAACTTTGAGGAAATTAATGACGAGAGCTGCTGGGCAAAGAGATATGAGCATTGAAGAAGTAATGCATCACATACTTTCAAACCCATAAGTTCTACTTTTCAAGTAATAACAACATCCCTAGAAGGCTCTCGAAAAGTGAAGTTGTCAAACGATGGCAGTTTGTACACAGAAGCATCATTGCTTGACTTGTATGCAGGCAGATCTGTTTCTGAAAATGATTCCCCAGGGATTTCTGAATGCAATTTCATAGAGTTTGCTTCTAATTACTGTCAGACCAAAACAGGTATCAAAAAGAGAACTTTTCCTGTCGTCATAAAGACTTACCCAATTTATTCCTCAAGTCCTAAAGGACCTTCCTATGGTTTGTTCTGCAAATATCAATTATTAAGATATAAACCTTGGCAACATTCAGTTGACAACACTTGGGGCAACAAAGAAGGAACTAATTCAATTTACATTGAGCAATGGCATTCCTTCTTAGAAACACCAAAAGGGAAAAGGGTAGTTCCAAACTGGCTGCATCAAATAAATTCAATTTCAGAATATGTGAATGAAATAACTGACAAAGACGACTTCCCTGAAATTGACACTGGCGAAAGAGAACAATGGATGCTTCTTGCAGACCTCAAATTCCAATGTGATACAGAAACTGATAAAGATATTCACAGTGAAACACTGGCGAAAGAGAACAATGGATGCTTCTTGCAAACCTCAAATTCCAATGTGATACAGAAACTGATAAAGATATTCACAGTGAAAGTGAACACTACCTTGAAGACCGATCCAAGTATACGCTTGAAGAAATTGGCGACATGCCCCACTGGATTAATGAACAGAAGAAAATTGCCATACCTGAAGTAGACAATAGACCAGGACCAATCACTGAGCTTACAAAAATGAATGATAATCAAGGAGCTGCTTTCAACAACATTAGAGATCACTATCTAAATGCCAGCAACAACCAACGCATTATGATGATTACAGGTTTAGGTGGTTCTGGAAAAACTTTTGTGGTAGAAGCGGTAAGAAATCTGCTAAATGAAAAAATGTAGAGTGTGTGCTTTCTTTGGAATAGCTGCATTTAACATAAAGGGAACTATATTGCACTCATTTCTTCAGCTCCCAAAGAAGGGAAAAGCAAAATTGCAAAATTGCAAACCGACTTGTTTGCTTGGATTAATAGACCCTGTAAACAGGCAACTGGCCATTTTACTCTTCCATTTGGAGGCTTGTGAATAATATTAGTTGGAGACATAGGCCAATTACCATCCATTGCTGATCAGGTGATATATCATACCAGACCAAAAAGTGATCTTGCATTAGAAGGATATTGCATGTATCGCAAATTTGAAACAGTGGTCAAATTTGAAATAAATGAATGGGCCAAGGGTGTAGACAGTTCAGAGATCTTCAAGTACGACCAAGGGATGGCAATTCCAATATTGAAGACTGAAATTTGCTTTTGTCTAGAGCACCGCAATCTGTAGACAACATATCTGATTTCCAAGAGTCTGCTGTGCGTTTATCATTTGGAAATGAGAAGGTTGCAAAAGACAACTTTATCAGATTAAGTCTCGGAGAAAATATTTTGGAGACAAAAGCAAACCACAACAATGCTACAGCAAAAAAGCTAAGTGCAGATGAAATGGGTGGCTTAGAACCAACAATATATTTGTCCAAAACAGCTAGGGTGATGGACAAAAGCAGGACTTTGTGATGGCGCAATGGGCACTGTTCGCCACATAATTTTGCCGGAGAATCATACACCTTCAATGCTACCCATTGCCATTATTGTACAATTTGATGATCATGATTACATAGGACCAAGCTTTTGCAAAGATTTACCAAACT
>NC_090890.1:19412027-19419527 GCF_036669925.1 Montipora capricornis
TACTTGCCCACCAAAATACCCTGTGCAATCAACTGATACACCCATGTTCGGGAGACTGTTGACCTGTTAATTAATGGAACATCGATATATTAGGAAAAGAACAATTTGTTAAATAAAAGTACAAAGTCCAGGCCCTGCTTCCTGTTAATCCTAGGATTATTGACAGGGAAATACTGCTTCAAAGTGGCACCCGAGTGACTTCATTGTAGTCTAGCTTCCACAATCGCCAAATAATAATGATCTATCATTATTGTAATAATGCAACACACTTGGTGTCAACATCTATGTCAAAACTTGGAAGATGGTATTTTTCTTTCCCCCTTGACTGGCCATTATTTGCAAATCTATGTTCAACCCAACGTCCAAGGCAAAATTATGGTTAGACTCAAAAAATTTAAGAACATGTGTTAAGGCAAACAGTTAAGGGTCATTGGTTTATGTGTGGTTTATAGTATGTTTATATGGTTAGCTCATCATGTTTTCTTTGTCTTGGTTGTGTAATAAGAATGACTTTTTGTACTAATTTTCACAGCCCCCATAAAAACTGATATGTGCAGTCTCCTGTGTCTAGGAAAATAATAATATCATTATGATATTGTAGATTATAGCATTGTAATATGTATCTCATGGACAATAACATTCATTTTCTTTTTTTGTCCTTAGGGAGATGGATCCACCTGGTATTAGTTGCGGCAGTTTTGTGAAATATTAGCTCTAAAAGGAGCGAGAAGAAATTCAGCCTTTTTTTCTCAGCAATAAACCACAATAATCTTGTTGAGTTCACTTTGTTCATGTTGGTAGTGTGGAACAAAAGACTGGATAAAGTCACTGAGAAATCCAGACAATGCTGTTGAGTTTTAAGCAGTTTCTTTAGTACTCTTCACATTGTCAAACTTTTCAGTTTCTTCTTAGAACTGAATACCAGTCCTTAACCTTTTTTCAGTTATGAACTTTTTGGACCATCACAGAGCTTTAAGATGCCACTTTTTTAAATGTTGTACTTATAAAAAAAAATGGGGACGACATATTCAAGCAAAAACATCACAAATGCATGTTGTTTGCACCTGCACGCAAACTTTGCAAATGCTTTCGATCTGATGAGTTGCCAACCCAGTAATGCTTCAGATACATGTAGTGACGTCGAAACCCAGAACACCTTCAAACACATTCAATGACAAGTTGTCAGAGAAAAAATTAAAATTAAAAACAAACATCTTCTTGAGCATTGGGACCCACATGGAATAGCCCTTGCATATGTGTATTATACTGATGACTGGATTCCATCTACTTAATATACAATCATCTTTTTAGGATAATACCACCTATGCCAGTCGGCAGATAATGCTAGAGAGAACTTCTTGCTATACAGCTGAAAATATTAATTTTGTGGAATGCCCCTTTCAGGGATGTTTCCTAGTTGTCTATGCCCTAAAGATTTTGTTCAAACCCATCAAGTACAATGTAGCATGCATGTGTGAAATGTCTCAAGTTTAGATCAGTTTTGCAATATGCACTGTGTTGTCTGAACTGATCCTTGTAAAATTTTTGTAGTTTCTTGTCAATTGTTAAATATGGAAAAAAGGACTTACTTTCTGAAAGAAAAATAACATTAATGACGTCTCTTGATCAGGTTAGGATCTGACGAATTTTTATTTTAAAAGGCAAGCAAATCAAGGGGCAAATTAATTTTCTCTGAGCTGTTTAATGTCAGTAAGTGGGCTTTCCAGGATGAAGCACTTTTTTGCCTGCTCTCTGTGTATCATACAGTGTATAATATTTTCACAGATTTATCTCAGTTTCTGTTGGGGCTGGCTTTCATCGCTCTTCTATAAATTTAACAAAAAATGCTGTGTAAAGAGCGAAAGATGTATTTTGCTTTCATGATAATTATAAATTCGTATTAAAATTTGGAGAAACGTGGAGCTCAATTTGCCTGAGTTCTTGCATCTTTGCATACTCCATTTTATTATCGCTTTGAGCATGCTTGCCAAAATATCTTTTGTAAGCGTGTCACCATTCACCACCCGGTCTATAATTCACCAGTTGTCTTCCTTTATTGTTCAGAGTATTATAGAGAGTATCTGGAACGTCATAAGGTTTTTCAATGTCTCTTTACCGACACAGACAAAGAGGCATTGTCCTGTATCGCAACCACTCGACGAACTAGTCTCCACCGATAAGTTCGAAGCTCTCACCAATTCCACCGGCCGAACATCGCCAAAACAGGGTTTAAGGGAATTTCTGGTCCTCCCAGAAAACCAAGAACTTGCAAAAACCGTTCGAGAAACTTGCGACAAAAGCCAACACTGTCAAAAAAGTAAGCATTGCAGCGCTCGTTACCTCCATTCACCGTATAGTCACACGAAAGGTGCATTTACCACGGGAAAACAATTTTTACACAATTTGTACACCCCTTCAATTTTTGGAAAAACATCAAAACTCGTCAAAAATTGTGACAAAATCCTTATCTTTCAAACAGCGACCTTATTTTTTTGATTTAATCAACGGCTGTCATTTTCCGGCGAACAGATAGTCTTTTCGAATAAGCGCGCCCTTGAGCCTGCGTTTCGTGCCGCGGATCAGTGACTTGCGCAGTCGTTTTTCAGCTCTGTCATGCCATCGTTATTCTGAAATTTTTACTGTCGTTTTGAGATCGCATTGCATTGGCGCAAGTAGTCTTCTTTCGAGTGAATATTTATTACTGAGAGTTAGTTGAACTATTATAGAAGAGATTTGCAGGTATATTTTTTTGGCTGTGATATTTTTCATTGTTTTCTACGCATTGGTCGACTATTGGCATGACCTCCCGTCTGCCAAAGCGTGGATGGCCCAAGGTCCCGGGCAAAACCAGAAGAATTCTGCTTCGTGAAGCTACATTTGATCTTTGGAATGCAAGAAGGGACACCACTGGCATTCTTGGATTAACAAACAGCCAGTTTGCTGAGATGTTATTCCGTCAAGAACCAAAATCTTGTAAGAGATGTGTCCAGCAAGCTGACTCGTGGCAGCGAAGAACCTCAAGTAAGTTGTTTTCAGGCGTACCACTTTTCATTATGGCTAGATACATACATTGCCTTTTTTCAAGAAAATGAAAGTTTGCTTAACCGAAGCCGTGTTATTTTCTTCAGGACGGCGTGAGCTTTTCCAGTCCATTCCATTGAGAACAAAATCAGTTCCAGTGGCGGTTGAACTCAGTCTTTCTCCTGTGCAGGAACATGGAGACAAGTCTAACTCTTTGTAAGTACAAAGTAGCGTTGCATTTCAGTTATCTTGCTTTTCATATTCTTTTGAAATGCAAGCACATTTGTCTGCCTGTATCCAATGCCATAATTTGTCCAAAGATTCTTTGGTAGCCTAAAGAGAGTCAAAACAGGTAAAAGAGCAGCCATAGGACAGAAAACCACAGAAGATATCTTGACAATCATGGCCGAGGGGCCACCACTTGAAGAGTATGATGCCACTTCAGCTGTCCTATCATGGTACTCGAGCAAGTCAAGAAGATTAAATCAGAAGGAAAGGAAGTCCTACAAGAAGCGGGAATCAAGACGACCAAAAATCTATGAGCCACTCTCAGACTCTGAGTCTGAGCAGGAACTTGCAGAGCATGATGGAAATGCTATTTTTCCCAGAGTGGAAAGGAAGACGAACTCGAATCATTTTGAGAACTTTTTGAGAACTCTTTCTTCATCTGCGGTGAAACTACATTGCGTTGATGTTGTGCCATTAGGTGTGGATAAAAAGAAAGTGAACACATGGCATATCAGTTTGCTATAAAGGACTGATATCAAACAAAAAAATACTTCACAAGAAATTTTCAGCTCAGTATCATCAAGAAAACTGTGTTATGAAGTGGTCATGGTACATGTAGTAAAAGTCATCTAGTTAATCATAACTGTTAATTAAAGAAAAAGATATAATTGCAGTTTTGAATGGTTGGTATTAAAAATCACCATTCTTACTCTTTTATTATGCTTATTAATTATGCTAATTAATGTCCGGTCAAATTGATAAGATCTCCAACCAAAATGAAGATTTGAAAGGATATACGTGTATGTCCTGTTAAAGGAGAAAAATTATTTCCAGCTCTGTTACATTGCTTAAAATTCGATCATCTTCTAATAAGATCCTATTAACGTGCCTGGAAATGTATTAAAAAGAACATGCATGTAGTACAGTTCAGCCTGGTTAAACACTTGGGGCCAAGAAATGTATCAATGCATTACCGGTTCTCTTACATGTAGTTCAATTTGTATCTTGTTTTAAGGATGGTTCCTGAAATTCAGACAGTGGTGAATCATTGTCTACAATATCAGTTGACAGCAGTGATGACCATGAAACTGGGACATCTAGTGAAGGCAACAAGTTACGTCCGCCAAAAGACTTCACAGTTCCTACAACAGCAACCTCATCAAATGTGGTTATTAAAGCTGTTTTTGGAAGAATACTATCAAGAGAACAAACAGTTAATGTCCTTAAGTCAAAGTTTTCAATTAAACAAAGTAATTTAAAAAACCTGACACCAACTCACCTGCAACAGGTTTTAATAAAAAAACTCGTGAAAAACAACTATGTCTCTCTTAGAGAGGGGAAAACAAACACAAACTTTTCAAGATTCCCAGTTGGTAATTAAATGGGAAATTTTCCCATTATTGGGGAAAACCTGGGATAAGAAATTCCTTTTTTGGGATAATTTTGGGAAGTAGCTGTCTCCCAGCATCCTATAAATGGGTTTTTATTGTGAAGTGAGTCCAGATCACCTGTAACATCAAGGTCCCATAGAGCATACATTTACTCAGCTGTAACAGCTTTTAAAAAATGGTGGCAGACTCTACTGAGAACCCTGATCACCCTTCTTCTATATCACTTGATTCACTTGTTTAAGTTTTAAAAGTGGCTTAGCTAAAACAGTCGCCATGATCACAAAACCATGTATATTGATGTCACTGCTTGACATCAACAACTTGTTTTCATTTGTCTTGCTTAGGATAATGCTGCCCAAAATTTATCAGACAGTGGGGAATCATTATCAAGTCTCTCTCCTTATGACAGTAGTGACAGTGAATCCCCGAGGACCCCTACTGGAGCTAGCAGTATATCAGAAATTAAAGCTCCTTCCACATTAACCTCATCGCAAGTAGTGATTAAAAAAGTTTTTGGAAAACTCTTGACAAGGGAGAAATCTGTGGACATTTTAAAATCAAAGTTTGATGTCAAAAAGAGTAACTTGACAAATATGACCCCTAGTCAAGTGATGTCAGTTTTGGTTAAGAAACTTTTTAGGCACAACTATGTGACTCTTAAGGAAAATGTAAGCTCTCTGGGTGATGTTACTGTTCATAAAGAAATTGCCATTTAAAAAACTGTTTATTTTCTGATGACAAGAGAGGGGAACAATTTTATTACATATATTCTGAAGTTAATGTTTTGTGGTAAATTAAAGAAATTCATTGGTAATCTAGTAAATCTGATTCCAAGTGAGCTCAAATGTTGCATTTGGTTAAGAATGTCATTTGAAAACAAATAGTTGCAAGGCTGTGCTCTGAGGAAAATTTCGGGCATTTCAGCTGGGGTGCCCAGCCCTCCAAGTTGGTCCCCCGAATTAATTATTTATTTAGTTAATTAATTGTCTGAGATCAGCAACACAGGAAGATCTTCATCCATCTCTCTCTCAACAAAACATTGCTGCTACTGCTCTGGTGATCGTCAAACTCGCTCGTGCAAGAAAAACCCGCAACCCGTCAAATTTTTCACGCCATACTTGAGAAAGACAAGAAAAGTGGCAATGCCACCAATGTTTTCAGGTTTAAAAGTGAAAAGGTAAAGATTGCGGCAGTTTTATGTAAAAACGTTTGGGTCTAATACAGGTAAACGTGTTTACTGGTTAGTTGGGTTAAAAATGAATTTTCAAAACGTGAATCAATGCCGCTTGATTCACGTGGAGCTTTTGTGAAAACTGCTGTGAAACAATTAAACCACCGCGACCCAAAAGGTATCAATTTTTTTTCAGCAAGTCATCTTGATTTGGACGAAAATCATCGCTACAGGACAGAACTTAAGTATTTTTTTCTTATATTATCAGTAAAATGTTTTAATAGTGGAATGAGCTTTTTGTGGATTCGGTCGAAGCGCCAGTCACAGCGTTATTTGTTTAGGGCACGCAATGGTTTCTCACGAACTAAAGACAATGTGGGATTGCTCTGTTTCTAAAACAGCAACAAATAGCATGATATCTTTCCTTTTTTCTTATTTCGTTATTTCATATACTGGGGAAAAACAACCATAACCTAAATGTATTTTAGCCAAGCAGGCGCAGCCGCAAAAAATTGTAAAAATATTAAATTTGCATAAACTGTCGCATAAACTGCGATTCCCGGGTTCATACAAAAGCAAATTACACCGCTTTGCCGGCTGCGTTTTACCACTGTAAGAGCAGAAGTAACAACTCTTTTTTTAAACTATAACCAAGAAATGCCAAACTCCACGTTCCAAATTTAATGTGTATTTTTTTGAGAAAGAATCGAAATCCGTGCGGAAGCCGGCCGTCACGTGCAAAGTCACAGATTATGTTACATGTTAAATCATGTGGAACGGCCTTTGAACCGACTGTTTCGTACGAAGAAAAAACATTTTCTGAGAGGTTTGGTAAACTGTAACCACCAGCATATTAAAATTTTTAGCTGCCTTATCTGCTAGAAATACAATAAGCCAGAGTGCCCGGCTGGGCGACCGGGTAGTTTTTCTCACTCGCCCGAAACCAAATGTTAGTCCCCTCAGGCGACCGGGCGCCGTTAGAGCACAGCCTTGAGTTGTAGCCCCATTGAAATGCAAGTGTCCAGGGTACTTATTTTCCATTTTTTAAAGCTTTGAATTCGGTACTTGTTTTGTATTTGGAAATATTTTTTTAATTCTCAGATGGTACTTCTTCCTGTTTATTGTAACTGCTTGGAAGGACTAATCAATGGAGAGAAACTCTGCGGTAACTTCCTATTTTAACTCTTGAAATTTATTACAAAGTAAAAATTTAATGTAGTCCTTCTAAGCTATGCAGTAAAATAATGTCAACCCCACTTGCTAAAATGAGCAAAGGAAGAAAACAGGTGTGAATAGTCTAGTTTTATTGTTTTTGAAGTTCTTTGATTTAGCTTAAGTTAAAGCTTATTTAACAAAGCTGCAAATGGTTAAGACAAGGATAAATTACAAAATTAATTACTGCCATGGGTACTAATTCTGTTGCTATATGTAACTTATTCATAGGATCGATGCTATTACAAGATTCTGTGATGTATTTTGGAATTATTATGGCTAATATTTAACAATTATTCGCCAAAGGCGAAGTGATTATCGGTGACTATTCACCAATCATCACTGAGCCTGAGGCGAATAATTGTTTTAGTATAAATACACACGTGATTATTTCAAAAAAGAGAAAAAAAAACATTTTCACACGAAATCATCTTCACTTACAGTGGCAAAACGACTACTGGCAGCCATTTTGTCCAT
>NC_090890.1:19429527-19437027 GCF_036669925.1 Montipora capricornis
AAACGGTTGGGAAAATGTTTTCTTTCTGAATTTTGCGCTGGTTTCAATCCAGTTTGACATGTCATGATAGCTGTGGTCCACACTGGTGGCTACGCAGCTATTCAAGTCAAGCATCGGAGGGATATAAACTTAAAGCTGAGTGTTTATTTTTGCTTAGAGCTGCTTTTTCTCTGTATTGCAATTTTTGTCATATCTTTCGAGGCTCTGATAAGGTTACATGATGCCTGAAGGACCTATGACCAGAACAGAAACGAAAGGAGAGCGAAAGTGAACGACAACGACAAAATAGAATACCAGTAATAGCTCATACTCAGTGGAAGAAGTTACTCCAACAATTATTTCCTTGGGCACTAAACCGTTTGTTATTTTCAAAAAGTGGTTTAACCTTTGTTCAGGAATGGAAATCGAATTTTTATTGTCAACTGGAATTAAATAACAATTATATGTAATCTTTTGGACATAAAGAAAAAGTTGATTTGTTTGTTTGTTTTGCTCTAAAATGTGATTTTTACTTCGTTTGCCCCACTGGTTTTCGATGTGCCTGGACAGTGACAAGAAAATTTTGTCCTTATGTTATTATAAACACGTAATCGCAATGAGTTCTCGTAAAATTAGGGGGAAATTTCACTAGCTTATGTTTTCAGAAGTTTGTTTATGGACGTTCGCGCCAATTGTTTCTGCGCATCCTTACTGCGCACGCAAATGCACACGCCACGTCATACACGAGCGCGCGCGCTAAGTAATAAAATGAGAAATGGTAGGGCAAAAGGCCATTGCTATAGCTTTGCCTGGATTTAACGGTCTTGGACGTTCGGTGACCCCAATTTTTCTTTCCAGAAACGGATTTCATTTACAATTATCTCCACGTTGTCCAAAAATGAACAAAAAATCAATGTGGGAAGTTAAAAAAATTTCAAGATTTCTGCGCACGGGACATCAAATCCTGCCATCTTGCGGCGGCAAGGCGCGTGAAACTGTGATCGCTAAATGCGAACTTGATCTTTAAGGAACCTCACCAGTTGACTAAATTCACTTAATAAGTCCACTTAAACAATATTTGGCAGAGAAGATTTCACTTCAAAGATTTAATTGCAATATATTTGGGTTTATAGACAGTGGCCTTATTCGCTAGCGAAACCCGATTTTGTCACATTTTGGGTGTTTTTCCGGGCATGTTCTCTCCAAAACGAAGTCGGTGACCCCCCATTTTTTTTACATTTCTGACATAACTAACTCATCATCTTACAGTGGTAAAAGTTTCAGAAAAAAATCAATGTTAAAAAATTTTCGCGCGAACGTCCTTAAAGCACCTAAACGTTATTTAAGTGTTGGAGCGGATCTTGTTTGAAGTTCGTCCTTCCTTGGTTGCATTGCCGTATTTTGCAGATTCTTGTTCCAAGCCCATCTGGCGTGTTTCGATGAAATACATGTAAAAGTGGAATAAAGTACATCAGTAAAACTCTTTTTTCACCTTGATCTGACGAAGTTTTTTTAATAGCTGCTAATTATAGCGTGATTCCTATTCGCTGGCTATTGACAGTTGAGGACGTGCCGGTTTTCCGAGTTTTAAGTCATGCGGTTTAAGAAACTGGTGAATTCGAAAGTAAATTTCACTGGAAAAACCGATGTCGCACTCATCGCTTCGTGATTCATTCGATATCGGTTTTTAGCGTAAAATGCACCGTGGAATTCACTAGTTAGCCAGTGAATTTTTCTATAGAAGAAAGCAAAGACAATGATTTAATTATTAAAGCAGCAAACGGAAACATCAAAACGCGGGCAATTCGAAACCTTTTATTTTCACTAACCCTACAGGCAGTAAGAACAAATAACCAGGGAGCGCCGCTTTTAGGTTTGGCTAAATCTATATATTACTGGTTCTTTTCTTAGCTTTTTAATATATTGTAAGGAAACTCAAAACATAGGGTTATTTTTAGGGATTTTGTTGCCACGGTAAGTTATTACGTCTTATAAATGAGTGCATCTTGATGCTTCATATGGTACCAAAATATTGCCGTTAGTGAACGGTTGCGTGGATTCAATCCTTCCAAATAGTTAACAACTATTCAGTGAAGTGGAGGTGGCTAGCGGTGGATATTTACCGAGCCGCTTCGCGGCTCGGTAAATATCCAACGCTAGCCACCGACACTGAGGTGAATAGTTGTTTTAGTATATACAAAAACAGTGAGATAATATACAGCACAAAAAATTAATTTGGATGTTTTCTTCTCCTGTCACAGATGCAAATCGGGACGCCATTTTTTCCCGAGTTGCTCGGAGGTAAATAGCACAGGATATTCGGAGTTTGACGAGCCAATCAGCGCGCGAGTTCAACGCTATCCACTGTTTTAGAATATACTAATAAAGTTTACTGAAAGTATTGAAACCGTTTTGAGCCTCCTTTAATGCAATAGGTGATGTGTAGGGATTTTTGTTTTTGATTGGCTGCTATCAAAAATACCATAATACTCTTTGTTTGTCCTCCAAAATTTTGCATAAGCATTGTATTTTCTCTTGGGACTTACAATGGTCCCGAGAGAAACTGGAAACGATAAGTATGCAAAATAGTATTCTGGTATATTTGATAGTGGCCAAGACGACCTGAAGTACGGACCCATAGGCTGTACACAACCCTTAAATCCCACCGTGTTTGCACATAATGAAGACAGGAGATGAGAACGGTAATGCCCCGATGCGACTTCATGCAATATCAACGATTCAGGGTACCATCCGTCGGCTAACTTCACATCTTTTTCCAGCAAAAGGCTGGCTCTGACGAAGGACCAAGCGAACTTGGAGGCAATTGCTGCTGAGTGCACAAATAGGGAGGAATGATGGACTTCATATGCTGCCTACACCAAAACCACGGAATGAAAGCAAATCTTATATGCAAAAGCATCGAGGAATAAATCAACATCTGCCAGTTGGCGTGTTTCCAAGAGCAAACTGTTGTTATCTGTAAGATCTAATTATGAACAGATTAACACCAACTATGGTGAGGGAAAAATTCTGAAGGATTTAGAGGAAAACCAACCAGTATTACCGCTCACTCCGAGTCACTCTTAGATGTAGTCCTAACGAGTGCTCCTGGACTGGTGAATTTCTGAACCAGAAATAAATTAGAGATGAATGAATGTTCTATGGATAATTGATTGAGAGAGAGAGGTGATTCCCTTGTTTTTGCACCGCGCATCTCATTGCGACTTCGGAGATGAAGGTGTTTCACGCCGGCCATCTGAAGAGAGACAACAAAGGCAGCTTTGTTGTTGAATAGCTTTTAAGTGCAATCACGATAACTCTTCACGGTTAAAAAAAGACGTTTTGGAACTCGCCCCAGTCCTTCGCGGAAAATGATAATTTTGAAGCCGAAATTGTTCCTTTGCCACTGATCCATTTATCATCGTGTTGCGAAGAAAAAAGCCCGGTGATCTCCCATTTTTAATGGTTTTATTTACTCGTAATAGGTACACGGAAAACATATTTTAAGGAGAAAAAAAGTTTGATAGTAGAAATTGTAGTATTCACATATAAATTACGAGAAGTTGCATTTGGATTCCGACACTGAGCGCAAGGTGATGACTGTAGCGGTCCAATTTGCTTACATTTCTTTGCAAGATTGAGCAATTTAAAATCACTTTACTCAAAGCTTATAGCCCGGACAAACAAGTAGGTTCAAGTTTTCAGTAATATTCAGTAGCTTTTGCTACACAACAACAAATTTTCCGGTCGATCTCGTTTCGACCTCTTCTCACTTAATTTGGTAAAAAACAGTTAAAATAAAGGGCATACAGCGCGAAAACAAGGCCGGTGACCCCATCTTTTTATTGTATTGTTTTAATGTCCTGTGTATGGATTCAATTGTTCCAAGTTTGAAAATAATCTGGATAGTACGTCATTTTCAAGGGAATTACCTTAAGAAGCATACGTCTATCGTTTTACACTTAATACACTGTCATTTAGCACGGAACTTCTGTAAATCAGAGGACAGCAGAAAGAGTGGGCGTGTTTAAGAGCAAACAGTGGGAAACACTACTGGTAACCACTGTTGTATTAGAAGTTAAAAGTGTCGACGTAAAAATTAGCATTTTTTTCTAAGTGAAGAGATTTGTCTCGCTAAGGCTCGTTTCAAACGTCGAACTTTTCATTTGCCGAAACTAATACCTATTTGGGTCGACCCAAATATTTAAGTTCGACGGTTGATTCAGAAGTCGAACTTTTCATGTGCCAAACCTAATTATTGGCGTAAACAAATACCATTTTCAACGGTTAAAATAAGGAAATAAACTGGTGAAAGAGGTTTGAAACGACTCATTTTCATTCCATCCCATTTCGCTTCAGTACAAAAAACCAAAATAGTTACTTTGATAATTTACTCGCTAAGGTGGAACAACTTTATTTGCTGTTTTCTTATTGTTACGAAAAATAGTATTGCGTGACGAGCGTTACTGTCTAGAATCTTCGCGAGAGTTCGTAGTTTGTTTATATTTAGGTTTGTACGTAAGCGTTTCTAAATCGGTGTGTTTTGTAATCTTTCCATAATTAGATCGATTACTATTTTAGAAAGTTCTAGAAGTTTATTGTCCGAGTATATAAGTAGACGAGTCCAAACGGAGTGTTTTTCTAACTAGTTTTTCACAAGCGAAGAGAGTTGGCGTTGGCCGTGTTTAGTCAAGTGTGACAGAAGCTGTGTGCATTCAAGTTGGCGGAGGCCGTGTAAGTTTATCGAGTACGTGTTATTCAGAGTTTTACTTCGTGGAAACTACGTTCATTTTTTGGAATAAATCTTCTTGTTGTTGTTCCGACAACCCTGCGTTCAGTTTAGTTTGCGAACTACTTTTCCTCAAAACATTCGAACTCGTAACATTGGGGGCCTGTCCGGGAGAGGAATTCATTTGTTTGCTGACTACAGAAACCAGGAAAGGACAATTCAAGAAGGAGTTACGCCTAAAGTAAGAAGAACTGTGCAAGAGAGTATATTGTGTTTTTGCTGTGACATACTGCTATGGAAATGGAAAAGCTTTTGCAGATGGGGAAAGAATTCGGATTGCAAGGAGAAAAGCTTCTCGAGTTTGTGAGGGAAGAGGAAGAAAAAGAAGAAAAACGCAGACAATTAGAGGAAGAAAAAGAAGAAAAACGCAGACAATTGGAGGAAGAAAAACAAGAAAAACGAAGACAATTGGAGGAAGAAAAACAAGAAAAACGAAGACAATTGGAGGAAGAAAGAGAAGAAAAAGGAGGCGGTTTGAAGAAGAAAAGGAAGAGAAGCATCGTTTACTTGAAGAAGATAGAAGAAGAGAAGACGAGGAGAGAGAAACTAGGCGACAAGAACGCGAACTAAGAAAATTGGAGATGGAAGCCGAGCTGCTGAAACAGAAAGAGGCTATTGAAGCGGCAAAAAGAGAACATGAGCTGGAAATTGCACGTTTGGCTGTGGAGAATGCTGACGGACGTCCTGAAGTGAGAGAGGATCGGGCTAAGGCACCTAAACTCCCCTCGTTTGTTGATGGCAAAGACGATTTGGATGCGTATTTGCAGAGGTTCGAGAGATTTGCCGAGACAGCTAAGTGGAAAAAAGATGGATGGGCATCGAAGCTCAGTGCTCTGTTGTCTGGACGGGCACTAGAAGTGTATTCACGTTTATCGGAGGACGCAGCTAAGGATTATGACAGGGTAAAGATTGCGTTAATGAAGAGATATGACCTTACCGAAGACGGCTATCGTCGAAAATTTAGAGCATCCAAACCAGAAGTTGACGAGAGTCCGGAGCAGTTTATCGTGCGACTGGACAGATACCTGTTACGTTGGCTAGAGCTTTCGGATACTGCGCGAACCTTTGATGGTCTTAAGGACTTGATCGTGAAAGAACAATTTATTGACTCTTGCCCTAAGGATTTGGCAATTCACCTGCGAGAAAGGGCACCTGAGACTCTAGCAAAGATTGCGAAGATCGCTGACCAGTACTTGGAGGCTCATGGTAAACATTTGTTCAGCTCAGCGAGCAGAAAACCAACAGTGCAGCCTGAGAGGGACGAAGCCAAGAACATGCAGATTAATCCACCAGCTCTGCATTGCTTTAAGTGCAACACCCGAGGTCATAAAGCTGTCAACTGCCCAACCCTAACAAGAAAGTGTTTCCTATGTGGTAAGCAGGGACATGAAGCTAGAAACTGTCGATCAGGTGGACGCAGATCAGGAGGACAAAGTAAGGATGGTAACCCTGTGCAGCGTGGTCAAGTAAGTGCCAGTTGTCTAGTTCAACCACCTGAGGATAAACCTACTGATGAAGAAGTTAAGGCCTGTATTAAAGATGATAAGTTGCTGTTAGCCTGTGGTAAGAAGATTCCATTGTTGAGTAGTGCTTGTATTGAACCGTTGACTGGAGTGAGAAGTAAAATGCCTGTCGTGAAAGGTAGAGTTGGAGAGAAGCCTGTTGATGTCCTGAGAGATACTGGTTGTAGTGGAATTGTAGTAAAGAGGGATCTTGTGTCTGAGGATCAGTTTACTGGAGAATTTAATGTTATGCTGCTCATTGACAATACGGCAAGGAAAGTTCCTATCGCAAAGATTGATGTTGATACACCTTATCTCAAGGGCCAAGTGGAAGCGCAGTGTCTTCCCGATGCTGTTTATGATTTAATTATTGGTAATGTACCAGGCGCAAGAGCCGCTGACGACCCGGACCCAAGCTGGCAAGTTCCTGTACAAGAAGCTTGTGCTGTAACCACAAGAAGTCAAGCTAAGAAAGCTGGAGAACATATTCCGTTGAAGGTACCAGATACTAAAGAAGGTCCTGTAGTTGATAGAGAAAAGCTCAAGCAGATGCAGCGTGATGACGAGAGCCTACAGAAATTTTGGGAGAAAAATGACGTAGTTGTGAGAGGCCAGGCTGAGATTTCATTTGAAGTGAAAGGTGGAGTTCTGTACCGTGTCTACAAGCACCCTTATGTGAACGGAGGTAAACCCCTGAAGCAGGTTATGGTTCCTGTGCAGCTGAGAAGTCGAATAATGGCACTAGCGCACGGATCGATCATGGGAGGTCACATGGGAATAAAGAAAACGACTGATAAGATTCAAAGCGCGTTCTATTGGCCAGGCATTCAAGGGGACGTGACTCGTTATTGCAAGTCCTGTGATGTATGTCAGAAGACAGTTAACAAGGGTTCCGTATCGAAGGTTCCCCTAGAGAGGATGCCATTAATTGACAAGCCGTTTAAGAGAGTAGCAATCGACCTGGTTGGACCTATTGTTCCACCGAGTGAGGACGGTCATAGATATATATTGACATTGGTCGACTTTGCAACTCGTTATCCTGAAGCTGTCCCGTTGAAGAACATTGATACTGAGACTGTGGCAGAAGCGTTGGTGGATATTTTTAGTCGTTTGGGAGTGCCTGAAGAGATCTTGAGTGACCTTGGTACGCAGTTCGTCTCTGAGTGTATGAAGGAAGTGACGCGACTTTTGAGCATTAAGCAGCTCACCACCACACCATATCATCCTATG
>NC_090890.1:19442027-19449527 GCF_036669925.1 Montipora capricornis
GCAAACTATAAATATCTTTGCAACTCCATTGTTGGGTAATACTTTAAGGGCACTTATGACACCATATCGGTTACCATGGCAACACGCCAGGTCCACAAAAAGGCCCTCTAATTTTCAGTTTTTGAAAATTATCTGAAAAACTAGGTCGGTGACCTACCGTTTTTATTTCTTTGTTGGAAATCTCCCTAAATTTTTTAACTTCTTAGGGCCGATTTACACGATACGATTTTGTCGCACGCGACAAGCTCACGACAGGCCTACGACATGACTTACGATTGTCGCAGCGTTTTAAAACATGTTTTAAAATGCTACGACATTTTTTCTGACGTACACAACAATCGTAAATCATGTCGTGGGCCTGTCGTAAGCCGTTGTCGCATGCGACAAAGTCGTACCGTGTAAATCGGCCCTAAGAACCCTTTCGAGCCTCCTTAAAAGCCTGGCCAAACGCTAGCAACATTTCAACGCAACATCTTGCATGATGTTGCGACATGTGTTGAACGGGCTTGCCAAACGCACACAACATTTTCAACGCAACACGTCGATGTTTTTTGTGCCCCAGGCCCCTGGCACGCAACAAGTGGACCTAGCACGCATGCCCAAACGAGTACAACATCATGCAACATCCAAAATGTTTCACGAAAAATTTGATCCAACATTATCCAACATGTTGCAACATATCGCAACAGGGCGGCCAAACGTATGCAACATGTTGTGCCCTACAACGTTGCAAGATGTTAAGTTGAAAAGTTGTGAGCGTTTGGCCAGGCCTTAAGGTGATTACCTGGTTTTGCAATGCGCAACCATACTGCGCATAATTTCTTGCATTATTGACGCGCGCATTAGCTCGCGCACATAAATAAAATGGCGGATTTTCACTGACGCCAAGCTTAATCTGTCAAGGAATGGCTATTTTCTCCTGAACGAGCACGGTGACCCCCTCTTTTTAATGGTGTTATGTACTCGTAATAGCTCCACGGAAAACACATTTTAAAGAGACAAAAAGTTGGATAGTAGAAGTTGTAGTATCATAGGCAGCCCAAGTTTGCATCACTACAGGCAGCCGTTGAGAATTTAAACGCGTTATAAGACTTTGTATGGGAAATAAAATACCGTCGATTATGAAGCCTAAAAAAGCGCTCAATTTAACGTTCATGCAATAAAATGAAAAAAAATTGACTCACCTCTGGTTTATTCTTGCGCGTTTTGGTGCTTATTTTACCGATTTGGCAATTCCGTGTTTTCACTGTTCTAAGACGAAGTCAAGGCCGTAAGCTCGCGTAGTCAGCTCAGAGGCGGTTTGCGCCTCAAAAATCCATCCCCATCATTTGCGAACCTCGGTGAATGTTTCGTCGTCAAAAATCCCCACGCACTTGGCTGGAAATGAGCATTTTTTGCTTCCGATTCCACGATAGCTGATGATTTCAAAATTGGTCACGAAGCTTGGGTCCGAGGTCAAATTAACTCAACCCGACGAGGTACAGTCATTTCATGTACAACACTTACCCCATCGCCAATGATGCGGCTTCTCGAACAGCTCCATGGTTACGGTCGGGTGGAGTTAATTTGACCTCGGACCCAAGCTCCGTGATCAATTTTGAAATCATCAACGGTAAAATCATAGGCAGCCCAAGCTCGCGTCACTACAGACAGCCGTTGAGAATTTAAACGCGTTATAAGACTTTATGAAGCCTAAAAAATGCTCAATTTAACGTTCATTCAATAAAATGAATCAAAATGACTCACCTCTGGTGTATCCTTGTGCCTTTTAGAGTTTATTTTACAGTTTCGGGAAGTCCGAAAAGTCATTGAAAACACAGACTTCCCGAAACTGTAAATTAAAATAAACTCCAAAAGGCACAAGAATACACCAGAGGTGAGTCATTTTGATTCGTATTATTGAATGAACGTTAAATTGAGCATTTTTTAGGCTTCATAATCGACTGTATTTTATTTCCCATACAAAGTCTTATAACGCGTTTAAATTCTCAACGGCTGTCTGTAGTGACGCGAGCTTGGGCTGCCTATGGTAAAATAAGCACCAAAACGCACAAGAATACACCAAAGGTGAGTCAGTTTTATTCATTTTATTGAATGAACGTTAAATTGACCGTTTTTTAGGCTTCATAATCGACGGTATTTTATTTCCCATACAAAGTCTTATAACGCGTTTAAATTCTCGACGGCTGCCTGTAGTGACGCGAACTTGGCATGCCTATGGTAGTATTTGTATAGAAATGACGTGGAAACTGCATTTTGAGCTATACGCTGAGTTTGAGGTGATGATGTAGCGGTCCAATTTGCTTCCTTTTTTTTGAAAGCTTGTGCAATTTCAAATCACTTTACTGGAAGTTTTTAGCCCGGACAAACAAGTAGGCTTAAGTTTTCCGGAATGCATTGCGAAAACAGGCACGATGACCCCATCATTTTACTGCATTTTTTTAAATGTCCTGTGCATTAATATCAATTGTGCCAAGTTTGACAGAAATCTGGATAGTACGTCATTTTCAAAGGAATCACCTTAAGGTGACTGAACACAGTTTTTGATACCTACGTTTCATTTACCTTTTTCTCTCAAACCCTTGATCCTTTGGTCGCCAAAAATGGTAGCAAGCAAGTTAACAACATGAACCTCGGTTTTTTGATAGTTAAGCTGACGAATATGCCGTTGCCATGGTAACATGAATAACTAAAAACAGGCCTTCAAAATCGGTTTTGTTTATTTGCAGAAAATCCGGTCGTTAGATTTTCTTTATAATTTGCATGCAACAAGCTTGTAACTATGCTCACAAGTTAACACTATTTTAATAATAACTTGACAGAGAGATATTTTTAATTATCCATCGTTGAAGGTTCAGTGGAATATCTAGAATTTTCTCTGTTAAAGTTCAAATTTTTATGAGTACCCCAGTCACTTATTTCCTAACGTATTTTCATACCACATTTCCTTACATTCTAACGAGTGATTCTCGAGAAATCGGCGTATTTTCAAGAAAGCTATACCACATTCAATCGCAAATTTCTAACTTACTGCGCATGCGCTGCATTTAACTGGGTTGTTTCGATAACAAAGAAAAAGCTGCGAATTGCGGAGTTCTTTGCATCCTTACCTTTTCTAACATACATTTCTCATAAAAGACTAAAACCATTAAAACACTTTGTTAATTATGAGGAAAAATAGTACAGATAGCGGATCCATTGAGCAAATGAAATGATTGCTGTATTGAAGCCACGTTTATTTTTTTGCAATCCTTGCGCGCGCGCTGCATTGCGTTAGCAAGAGCGCGCGCGGAAACTGTGTTCAGCCACCGTAAGCTAACCTACCCGGTATTCTAAGTTGCCCCTCTCTCTCGAGAAGTTGCTCGATATTGGTTACCCACCCACTCACAAAGGACGGCCACGGCACCGGGAACTTCATCCCCTAATATACAACACATACTTAATTGACCGCTTCCCATAGGGGCTTTTTAGGGCCAATGAAACACAACGAAACAAGGGAACAGAATAACAACAACTGTTAAGAATCCCAACTGGCCGGAGGCAAGCCAGTTGGCTATTTACATGTGCGGCTGGGAAGTTGAACCAGGATCAAATTCAACGAGTGGTCAGAGCGAATCTTGAACCCGGGATCTCCGGACTTCAAGGCAAACACCCTAACCACTGGGCCACACTGCCTCTTCTCGACTTGTAGGTGGGTTCTTTAACATCCCACAGGGAACTTAAAAACAAGGAAGATATTCGTGAGGCGGGGACTACGGTTTGAAGTCATTATCCGAGTAGACTTGAGAGTCTAACCATTTGCGGGTGCAATAACGAAGGCAGCACTTTCTCTTCAGTTATTTTAGGACCCCAAGTCTTTCTCCGGCCGGATTCGAACTCATACCCTCCCGCATGGGAGCCCAGTGCTCAACCAAATGAGCCACTGGTGCCTGGTTGATTTTGGCCAACTTTTAACGTTTGATGCAAACGAAAAGCTGAAATTTACGACTTGCCAAAAATTGAAAAGAAAAAAGTGTTTCATTTAAGCTCGTTTCTTGTCTGTGATCTGCAGATATCGGGAAACTTCTCAAAAGAGAGAGAGAGAGAGACAAGTAAGGATAAGAATAAGAAAACGTTCATGCTCTTATAACAAACAGTAACTTAAAGTAAAGGTGATGCTAAATCTCTCTCGCTGACGCAGCCTTACGTCCAAAAGCACTTATGTCTAGGATTGAGCCTAAAAGCTCGTTTTCACGAGCGACGGAATCAGAGTTTTACGGTTAGACTTAAAGGCTTAGTTTATTGAAAATTAGATTGTCGGAGTCGGAAGCAGAAGTGGAAGAACAAGCCAATCACAATTCACAGAAGTGGGCCCCGTTAAGGTGGAAATTTTGGGGCCAAAACAAAAGAAATGAAAACTGACATGGTAGACCGCAGAGCAGAATTTTCTTCTTTGGCTTCTTCTTCTCCTTATTTTGCAAGACTTAATAGTTTAGTAGAATATACGCGACTGATTTAAGGAAGTTTTTTTTCTGTCCCCGCTCTGCCACTTTCGCGGGGGCGCGGGTCCAAAAAAAACCCTCCTCAAATCAGTCCCGTATATACTACTGGTTTCTTTCATCACATACCTGATTTAAGCTCAGCTTGTTTGGCCACCAGCCAAGTATTATTTTTCATGTTCTTATTTTTAAAAATCTTGCACGACATGTCGTATAACACGGGGAAAAGTCTTACAGCCTCCACAACCTTCTCGTCCATGCTTGTTGATTGGATTGTTCTTCCGCTTCTGCTTCTTCCGACTTCGATTTCTGATTTTCACTAGATTACAAGCGCTATTACGACTCCGACTCCGATTCCGTCACCAGTGAAAACCACCCTTAATTAAACGCACACCCTATTTTGACACTCAACGCGAAGTGTCCCTTTAAGTCTAAGCATTTACTACCTATTTCCAAGAACAGGGTAAAGGGCAAAGGTTAGCGTTATTTTTAGCTTAGGGTAAATGCCGCTGTTTATCATGCAAGTATAGAGATTTTCGTACATTTCTTTGATGAAATTAAAATGATATGGTCACGACAGACGATGTTTTTCACTGGTGAAAAATTATCGTTGGCTGGTAGTTTGTTGAGCTTTAGCGTGGGCAGCCTATGCACCGACGGCAGCAGTCAAATTTGAAAACATGGCGGCCGAATGGTGTATGGTTTTCAAAGTTTTTGTCCTTTTATTGCTTAGTTTTCTCCACAAAATACCTAAAAAAATCTTTAAGATTTTTTAAAGTATTCAAGTGAGGTATGGAAGGTAAAGAGTTCTTTCATTTCAAAAACATTTTGCTATTTGTTTGGGTCTTTTGTTGAGTGCTTTGATAGCCTCACAATAAACACTTATCTCTTTACATATATGATCTGCATACTATACAAATTACTTCATGGTTGGCTCATTTGCACGATTTTTATTACTCAATTCTTGTGAAGGATCGTTTAACTTACTCCTTCGCTTCACAACTCGTGAATAAAAATTGTACGCGCTCACCAACCATGAGGTAATCTACGTTTAGCTTTTACTTGAAGAGCAGCATTTGGGGGGCACTTTGTGACGCTTACTGAAATCCGCGTGCATCTAATTAGGGTCAATCCAGGACATATCTGTCCTGAATCCGACACTTGCTGTATTATAATCTCTTTTGTGCCATTTACCTTTGGTTACACTGGGTTTTGCATTTTATTGTTGTGTATTTGCTGTATTCGGGAGCTCCGAGTGTCTCTGCTTCGTGCATAAACGAAATTCAGACATCTCTTTTTGGCAGCAAAACAAAGTACTTTAGAGCCTTTCAGTGAACATCATTGAGGAGCAAGGATGGCACACATGGTGCAAGAGGTCCTGAGTTCGATTCCCGGATCTCGCATCCTTGTTTCGACTCCTTTTCTTTCGGTGTAGCTAAGTAGCTTTAAATACCTGTTAAACGGAGCACTGATGCAGTGGGGGAGTAAAATGAGCACACCGTCGACCTCAGGTTTGTCAGGGATTAAAAGTTACTGTTACTAGTTATCGACGTTAAATAAGGTCTACTTTACTTTACTTTACTTTACTCTAAACGAACCTACGATTATGACGAAATTCAGTGAATATCTTACCCGGCGCTTGAGGAAGAAAGTCTTTTAGTGAAATAGGTTTTTCTGACTCTAGAAAAGGAAAATACGTGACAGTGTTAAACGCTGACAATAACATGACGCAATAGACCTTTTCGGCTTGTACATTTTGTTTTCCCAATACAGATCATGTGATAATACTCAGGAGCTTTGGTCCTTTGTTTTGTTCATTAAAAAGAGTGCATGCAGGCATATTCATGCTTGCATGCCCTCATTTTAATGAACAAAACAAAAGACCAAACCTCCTGAGTATTATCACATGATCTGTATTGGGAAAACAAAATGTACAAGACGGAAAGGTCTATTCCTTTACTGAGAACAGGAAAAGGAAAGCGTGGTAAAAAAATACACAAAGAACAAAGAAGAAAATCACTTAATACACTCGGCTTTCTTGTTAACAGAAATCAGTGAATGTCAATACCAACAAAGATAATAAAAGTGAACACAGTAGTATTACTAGGAGCAGAAGAGGAGACAAAGCAACAACTCCAGCCTCAGGTCAGGGCAGATATTCAATTAGAAGTCCGCACCTCAACTACTCGGTCGGGATCCCCCCCGAAGAAATTAGCCCACAAAATTACCTTCTGTTAAGTATATCGCACGTCCCATGTGAATGACCGCAAATTTAACCTTGCAAAAGAAAATAGGACACATAACACATAAAATTGTATATCGGTGCCTTTGTCTGCTGGCAAATTCTCGATGTTAGATAACAACAAATAACTTAGGTTTTGTATGCAACTACTGACGTTAACGGTGCTATGCGCCCGTGGGAAGTATGATAAAATAGTCGCATTGTGAAATTTGAGGCGTACGACATCATGTGAAAGAGCTTAATAGCCGTATTTAACGGTTAAAGTGAAAAACTTCCCGATTCCGCAGCTATTTAAATCTAGCGTGATATTTCTTATTTATCTTTCGTCTACAAAAGCCGGGGGAACTTTTATGATATCGAGCATTTGTTCTTCGAAAATTGAAGAAATAAATGTCGCCTTGGGCTATATTCTCTGTAATTGCCGCCCGTTTTTCCTAATGACATTCAAATTTACCGCCGGCATACGGCCAAATTTCCCGGCGATTTCGCCTCATTCTGCGCGCTGTGTACCGCCCGAAGACCAGCGGGAAGATGAGTCGATTTTGAATCGAGATAAACGGGCCAAGCTCCCTAGGGGTTTTGTTGCTCGTACTTTCGAATCCTGCATAGAACTCTGATCCTTTTTTCAGGTGTCCTTTTACCCGTTGCCAAGCAACTAGTTTAACATATTTTTCCCATAACCACATAAAACCAAAGCTGCATTCTAAAAAGGATTTTTGCGTAGAGCAAAATCAGTCTCCTGTTCAAGTCAAAGCAATAATAATAATAATAATAATAATA
>NC_090890.1:19454527-19462027 GCF_036669925.1 Montipora capricornis
GTAATATATCAACAAATCTCGCAGAGTTCCTTCGTACGTACATCGTAGAGCATTCCCTGGGGCATCGCGATATCTAAGGTATAACAGGGCATCATCTTCGTTATATAGCATTGAATAGGCACAAGAGCAAACCCTGAGCATTCCATACTAAATGGTGGAATGGAAAAGGTTTCTGATACTTCGACTAATTCTGTGTTGTAACTAAAAAAAGACTGAACAGCAAAGTCGCAGAGAAGAACTTACAGCATGTTAGGAAAATTACCTTGTTCCTTCTACTTAGCTAGAAAACCCACGAGTTCTCTCCCAGATGGATTTCTTTGGTCGTGTTCTAATGGGATCAACCGTTTCAAACGCAACCGGTTAAGGTTGAAGCGGTTGAAGTTTCCCAATAAAACACTTTTCCAACCGTTTTCGGTTGAAACGCAGTAACTCCTGGGAATAGTTATTACCAGACTTCTCGGCGTTGACATGTTGAGGGAAAGCAACACGGCAGGAGCCCGCGGCCGACTTTAAATGGCCCGCGTAAATGACAGCGGTCGCTGCCCATGCTTTTTCAACCAAGTTTGATGCCGGTTGAAAAAGTTGATCAACCAAATCAACCGAAAACGGTTCTTTTTCCGAATAGAACACGAAAAAACCCAACCAATCCAACCAACTAAAAACGGTTGATCCCAATAGAACACGACCTAAGAAACGACGACAGCTACGGCAACGAAAACGCCAAGAAGCAGTAATATTATTGGCTTAAAGAGGAAAAAATGATCGAGCGGCGCGCACTTTTGTACATTTCTCTCCCGTACTCGTCAAAGCAACAACTTAAGGACGTTCGCGCCAATTGTTTCTGCGCATCCTTACTGCGCACGCAAATGCACACGCCACGTCATACACGAGCGCGCGCGCTAAGTAATAAAATGAGAACTGATAGGGCAAAAGGCCATTGCTATAGCTTTTGCCTGCATTTAACGGTCTTGGACTTTCGGTGACCCCTATTTTTCTTTCCAGAAACGGATTTTATTTACAATTATCTCCACGTTGTCCAAAAATGAACAAAAAATCAATGTGGGAAGTTCAAAAAATTTCAAGATTTCTGCTCACGGGACATCAAATCCTGCCATCTTGCGGCTGCAAGGCGCGTGAAACTGTGGTCGCTAAATGCGAACTTGATCTTTAAGGGAACCTCACCAGTTGACTAAATTCACTTAATTAGTCCACTTAAACAATATTTAGCAGAGAAGATTTCACTTCAAAGATTTAATTGCAATATATTTGGGTTTACAGACACTGGCCTTATTCGATAACGAAGCCCGATTTTGTCACATTTTGGGTGTTTTTCCGGACATGTTCTCTCCAAAACGAAGTCGGTGACCCCCAATTTTTTTACATTTCTGACATAACTAACTCATCATCTTACAGTGGTAAAAGTTTCAGAAGAAAATCAATGTTGAAAAAATTTCGCGCGAACGTCCTTAAAATGACCAATTTTCAGGTTTTGACGAAACTGGTCCCTGGTTGTCGCATACTTCCTCCTTATTGTACAATAGGGAGCTTTAGCAACGACGGGAACGGCAACGAGAACATCATGTAAAAACATAAATCACGTTATTGCGATCACTTCGCGACTATTCCAAGCCTTTTAATATGACAAAGGTGTTTCAGTCCCTCAGGAATGAAACCGTTACGAGCGGTGCTTAATTTAGGGGAGAAAAATGAAAATTTATCTCCAGGTGCTGACGTTCTCCATAACACTTCAAACTTGGTAATTTCACGTTGTTGCTTTGCTGACGACGGCAAAGAAATGGACAAAAATGAAAAACGCACGTGCAGGGCGTGCAAAGCTATTGTTTTTGCCCACTAAATATGCAAATTTCTGACGTTCTCGTTGCCGTCGCCGTTGTCGTTGCTAAAGCTCCCTAATATAAACAAGATGGAAACATCGTGAAACACTTAGAATAGTTCATACTACTAGTTTGAAGTGACGTTTTCGTCGCCGTAGCCGTCGGGTTACATAAACTCCCTATTGTGTATTTAATAAACTTAATTCGCATTGACATGTTTAATCATTTTAAAGTAATGTACAAAAGGTGACAGAATGCAGTAAAGAAAAATTGGTACTTCGTCATCCTAGTCACGTCGAATGTTTCCGTTGCAAGTCTTGTTTCTCTGTAATCGCGCACATTCGGTAAGAACTGTCGTTTGCTGATTAGGTATTTTCAGTTTAGGTTCTAAGCACGTTTCTCATTGCCAAATCGAACCGCTTCGTCTCGATCTCCCGTGTTTGTCGGAGGGTTGGGGCGCGTTCCGCTTAAACGCTGAATCATTACAACATCGCAGTTAGTTTCTTGCGCTACACAAAAGAATTTAAAAACTGTGTCAACCTGGTTCACATTTCCAGATACGTTTTGTTTTCATCTAAAAACTGTTGTCATTTTTAACTGCATGACTACCACCACTGCTTATTTTATCGACACGTATCACCCGCAAAAAAGTGTCAAATCCAAAAATCTGTCATAAGAGAAGTTCCGAGCCACTTACGCCTGTCCCTTGAAAAACTGAAGCATCATTGGATCAATCTCCAGATGCGACGACACAGCTTTGGCAACCTATACAACAATAAAAGAAATTCACACATGTCGTTTATTTGTAATTTATGGTTTACTTGTTTGAGAATTTATAGGCGCATTTGATTATACTTAGATAGAATTTGCGCCTGTTACAAATATTAAATACTATTATTATTATTATTATTATTATTATTATTAGAGTGGTTTTCAATTGAGTATCGAAAGAAATTAGCGAATTGCTTTGGTTTATAATTACTTCACTCAGTGATTGGTTCAAAGTTCTCGCGCTACTTTTTCAACCAATCAGAAGTGAAACCAAAACCAATCATGGCTCGCGTATGCACATTTTCCCGCGCTTAGTGTCGGCTACGTGTAATTACTTCGAGATTTGATTGGTTTACCGAATGGTCTGCGTCCTTTTTGATTGGCCAAAGTAATTACTTTGGTTTTGGTTTTACGACACTCATTTGAAAACCGCTCTATTATGATTATGATTATGATTATGATTATTATTATTATTATTATTATTATTATTATTACTACTATTAAAGTCGGTGGTATTACTGATGCTGTACCGCTCATTCAATTTACTTCAGTAAACTTGTAATATGATCTTGCCATCACTTCTGTTCTCATTTCTTCCCCCGTTCGTGGCATTTACTGCTAATGACCAAGTTCCTACAAGTCGTTGCTTTGTAGGCATTTAGAAGAAAAAAGTACCTGCATGTAGTTCATTCGAAGAGAAAGATTCACACAGAACCCAGGGTCTGTTGGAAGATTTTTATCACAAAATAAAACTTCAACCCTGTTGTGAAGATCTCTGTTAAGAAAAGAAAAGAAAAGGAGAAGAAGATCAGTGTTGATCAGTAAACGTCCAGAGTTCAAGGATTCAGTTGATTCATTTTGGCAATAAACAACGCCCACCTGAAATAATCCGTTACAGTGGGTAATTCACTATTGCTTATCACATCTTGCTCGCATCTACAAAACACCACAAAATAGAAATGAAATTCAAGAGGTGAAAAGAAAAAAAGGATCTGGGTCATCGATGTTGCTTTTTTGTTTTCGTTCTTTGCCAATAGGCCTTTTTCGATATATTAAAATTCAGCTTGATAGCGAGTCAGTGAGGACAAAGACAAAGGAAAGTGGATGATATGTAAATATTTTTCACATTAATTCCCACGTGTTTCTATTGTTTTTGTCCTCACTGCCTCACTTTCAAGCTGAATATTTAATATATCGAAAATGGCCGATTGCGACTATGGCTAATACCCGTGACTGCTAATGAACGGGGTACATATAATATGTACCCCGTTCATTAGCAGTCACGGGTATTTTATAAAGCATCTGTTAGAGGGGGTTGCGGAGCAGAATCACAATAAACAATCATAACAAACCTCTGAAAACATATTATGTCTCCATCCATGATTTCTTCAACCCCCTGTTTGAACACAAACACGAGATGTTAACGGTTAAATAGTTTATGCACAAAACCTATTGGTATAAAACAGCTAATGTACATCCCTCTGTAACCGAGTTCGTAGGCGCTTTGTTCAGACACTCTTTGTTTCCAAGATTGTTAATTCATGAACCGACTACGACGCACGAGGACAATACAATTACATGGACACAAAGGACAAAAAGATAGGGGTAAAAAAGCGCTGATAGGTCCTGCTAGAAACTCAATTAAGCCGTAACGTAGGATTCACCTGGATAAAGTATCTGCTTGATACAATAAATGAAAAAAGAATAAAATTACTTTGAAAAGGTCTTGCATTTAAATATGCTCCGATCACCTGGCGCCGCAAAACCACTCACCCTTTCAAACGTTACATTTAAGTCTTTAATTTGTTCCACGTAAGTCGCTTTTACTTCCTGGGAATCAAAGCACACACGTTAAATATCAACCTTTGGCTGAACGTAAGATGGCTTGTAATCTTTGCTCTTACATTATGTATTATACGTACGTTAATCAACGGTGATTGTAAAACCTGGAGATGTATTAGATAATGATATGTACGTTTAAGACACTGTAACAGCAAAATTGACTATTTTCACCATCCCATAATGCAATAACTTTTTTTTTTGGGGGGGGGGAATTTACATAAAAACAAAACAAGTTATTTACTCTTGGGGCTATATCATGCTTCAGTGAACTGAATATCTATTGTTTTAATGCAAATACCCCCCAAAATGAACTGTATTATGGGATTGGTGAAAAAAGCGAATAGGGAAAGTGGACAGTGAGGAAGTCAACCTTGGTGTTTGCCATGATTCTCTTACCTCAAACATGGCTAAAGGTGTTCCCTGAGGCAGGCCTGCTCGCTCACACAGCATGGGAATCACATCAACTAACAACGGACAAAAAGGATTGAGCAATAAACGAAATTATATAAGGGGAATGCTTCTTAGACCTCAGTCAATACTCACGAACCCTTGATGACGTCATTGCCATTATGAATGAGAATTTAATTATACGCATCTAAATATGCTAAGCGGATAAGTTATTGCGAGGAAAAGAAAACACAAATAAAAGAGGACATGTGCCCTTCATCGATCGTACCAGAACTACTTACAGCAGATTTCAGATAAGCTATTTCTGACACAACCTTGAAAGTCTCTAAAATGCTTGAAATCGTTAAAAAAATGGGTACATATTTTGCTGTAAGTAAGGCTGATGCAACGTACTCAGATTAGGATACCAAGTATGCCGGCTAACACGCCAAAGATTTATTATTCTCACTTAAATACGGTCTGCATTTGGATGGTAAAACAACCTTGGTGTGATGTTTTTCAACAAAGCTCGATTTGCAAGACATAATTTAACTTCGTTGATTTCTATCGTATGAGTGCCGGAGTTATTTGTCAGGGAATGTACAAATCCAGTAATCATATGCACGTATTCTGGTTCAAGTTTTCACAAAAAATGCCATACAGATCTTTTAGCTACCGCCCATGGGCTGTTAAAATACAGTACAATAGAGAAACAATGAACCTGAACGCAATAAAACAATGCTACTGTAAACTATATAAAAACCAGGGATTAACTCACCAAATTTTGCTAAAAGAGGTGTATAAAGGTGGCACACACAAGCCAGTGTTTTCTGCGTTGGGTCGTAATGTTTAAAAAATAACAAGACATCATCTGCGGAAGAAGATTACAGGGAAAAAAGGATAACTGACCAAGAGCGCTACAACTGAATATACATGAAGTACTTGAAGACAGAGTGCAAATTTAAATGGTTGTAGTAAATTTGTCATGTTGCACGTCTACAATAGAACAACACTTAATTCAATGTAATACCAAGAGATATAATGGGAATGTGCAAGGAAGATCTATAATTAAATAGAGGACCACCCTAATTAACTTAGTGTTAGCTTGGTGATATCCTCTGTAAATATTGTTTTTAATATTATTATTATTATTATTATTATTATTATTATTATTATTATTATTATTATTATTATTATTATTATTAATTAAGAACATAAAGCCAGTGGATCTTTGTTAACAGTATAGAGTGTTTTCACGTGACGTCACGGCGGCCATGTTGGTTTTCCTAAACAAAAGAACGGCGTATATGTTGGAGTCGCCAACTAATCCTCCGGGAATTGAGCTTTTTTATCATGCAAATGTTTTTTTTTTGTTTCGGTGGAAAAACGAAGTTACTGATCACGTGAGCGAAAACACTCTGTAAGTTGTTTCATGGTCAATATGCCTTCTGCAAGGGGATGGCGTCGAGGACGCACCCGTGACTTGGTCACTTAGCTTTAGCTTACCTTTAGCTTATCTTAAGTATCAAGGCCTTATCCTTCAAATCCGAAGGAGTGCAAAGGGGGCTTAATTATATCATAGTTAATAGAAGGCAATGGTTTGGAAGCTCGGCAAACATCAAAGGAGCAAACAAAGATGCCAAGATTTAGGTTGGAAAGTCCACGACCATGCACAATCTTTTGTTTTGCGCTCATACACTATGCATGAATTACGTAATCCACACGTTTCTATTGGTTAGTTCCTCAGTACGGAGTAAACAACTATTGTGTTTTGTGCACGGTCAAGGCCAAAAAAAGAGAACAAAAACCTACAACAAAGAAATTTGTCGGGTTTCATAATCATTCCCCTGTATATTAACTATGGTTATATTACAACCCACTGCTTTTGATCAAACTTAAACGAGCCTTGGCACTGACGGTGACCCTGCCTAAACTTAAAGAAACACAGAAACTCACTTGTCTTGTCAAAGATTGGTAAGGATACTTTTCCATCCTCTGTATGAAAAAGAGTGAGAAGGTCAATGATACATGTAAATAGCACTCAAACTACAAATACTAGAAATTTCCATGAACTGTAAGCACTTGGTTTCAGGAACCATTTAGTTTGTTGCAGCAATCTTTTTCAAGTAAATTTAGTTTTATTAAACAAGATGACAAGGTAAATTAACCGACGAAGAGAAATAATTGCGAGCTCACCTTTCGGGCGTTGGCCCTTCGTTGGAGCGAAATTGAGTGGTCAGGGGTTTATGGAGGAGCTGGTAGAATCATGATGATATGAATACACAAATAAACTAGTGTTTCGAACAGATAGTAATGCTGCGGAACATTCTGTTTCTACTGATGCATGCACTGAATCTTGTTTTTCCGGCCTTGGCTGAATTCATGTTCTTAAATGACATTTCCGTTTTAGAATGTATTGGGTATCAATTACAAGTGTTCCGTGTCTAGATCTGTATCGCGTTACATTGTGAACGTCCTCCCTCGCTTTTCGTTGCAGTCACCGAGGTCAAGATGTCACGTCAGATGACACTTTTCACAGAAACACCGTGATGGAAACGAAAGTACCCGATTTCGTTTCAACTACGTTTAGAGAAAGAAATAATTTTATATGGTTAAGTTAAAAACCTATAATTGTATTGTATAGAGTGTTGGTTGGTGTCCCCAA
>NC_090890.1:19467027-19469527 GCF_036669925.1 Montipora capricornis
AACCATTTCTCTAGAACACTGCCCACTTCCAATCTTATAACTATTAGCACTGAATATTGAAACAAATCATTCACTCAGCAATAACAGGATGTGTAGTGAGACACTTGAAAGTGTAAAGACTATATCATAATGAGAAAGAAAAGTTCTTTCGTGGTGAATAGGAACATTTTGCTGACCACTACAAGAAAAATGGCAAAATCCAAAAAGGAAGGATATTTTTCCTGCCCTCAATCATATTGATCAACATTGGGAAGACTGTTGAACATGAATGTGCTACTCATGAGTTTAAGCTATTGTGACTGAAAGCAACCGAAAAACGAAGTTGTCGGTTGGAGATGTGAATTTTAGAGTTTTAAACGGGGTTGAGAGATGCAAAGAGCAAGTGAACCATTTAGGTCTGTTCAGTAACTTACTTTGGTTTGGTTTTCTCTGTGTCAAAGAGATCAGGTCCTTGGTGTCCTGCAAACTGATCCTCAGTGACAACCTGAAATGTGATAACCAAGCTCTAGAAGTGAACTGTTCCGCCATTCATTGGTGCTACAATCATTACATCAATCAGTTTTTAATGTAAACCAGATACGTTTGGGCAACTGGGAATTCTATAGTAAGTGCCAAGTTCAAATGACCAAGTCTAAAGGCGACTTTTGTAATCCTCTTTTCTGAAAGAGTTTGTTGAAACAGAGTGATGCTATATGTGCTTCTGCCAAATGGAAGGCCATTCTTTATTATGTCTGCTTAATATTTAATGGCAGAAAAGTTGAAACATTCCACTTACATCCACAGTCATGTATAAATGTGCCTCCTGTCTTTCTTTTCGCCTCTGTGCTTCGAGCCTCCTGGTAAAAAAGCACACAGATCAATCATGAGAACAAGTATTACCTAATAAAGGGTTCCCAAGGATTGACTTGGAAAGGTTCAAAGTCAGTTACTAACTTTTCCTCCTGCAACCTTTGCACAAGTGTCTCAGGAATAGAACTCTCATCCACATCCTCTAGAATGTCCTCTGAAAAATCACAATTTTATTTCCAACATTAAAGAATAACCTTAATACCCTTGTACAGTATTTCTTAAATGCCCGTAAAGTACATTTGTGCATATATCAATGATTAACCCATGTAAAGGCACTAATAGTTCATAACTATGAAAACCATCAGAAATTCACTATTCAGGTCACATGCATGGTTCTGTTAATAGTGATAAAGTTCAACTGGCACAGGGAGGGTTTGAATGGGTGGTAGGGAAAAGCTGGGGTTGATGAATGAATTACCGGTAAGCACCCATTTCAAATAGTGCTGATAAACAGTATTTAAGTCTAAGAACCCATTTTAAAATGGTTAGCTTGGCAAAATGGCTTGGCTGATGTAAAGGAAATTTCTTTGGAATAATCACAAGACTTGGCACAAGACTTGAAACAGTTCCCAATTTGGATCTACTTTCTTGCTGTTTCTTGTGAAGAGTTTTCCACTGCCGTAAACCCATTTCTTTCAAGTTATCATATGTTATTTATATTTTGTTAATTGCTTCAGCTCAGATCAATCCTTGTTTCCTGAAAGGCAGAGTTGCTTCTCTGTTTTTTCTTCAAGAAATGTTTAGCCTTGTTGTAAAAATCATCAACTAAATAACAACTTATTTTGTGAGTCTTTTGTCTTTAGGTAGTTTTCAATTCCTCTATTTCTCCATAGAAATCACTTTCATTTACGCAGTTGCATTAGTGTGACTCAGCCATTTATAGCTGTTAAATTTTACCCATGTGGCTCTGGTGTCGTAATGTGCATATGTGAATAAATTAAACTTTTGACCGAGAGTGGCCTCGGATGAATAATAAAATGTTAATAAATAAATTATTCTACGAAACTTCGACAAGTTGCTTGCGTGGTCAAGTGGATGTTGACAGCAGATCTAAAGGTAGAGGGTTCAAGTTCAAGCTCTGGTGAGTGTGCAGAAAAGTCTTGTGAAATATGTCTGCAAGTGGAGTTGTGGAGGGGGTAGATATCAGTGGTATTCAAAGGGGAGGGGCTATCTGGAATATCAAAGCCATAGATATGTGAAAAGAGGGTGGGGAAGGATAAAGGCGCTGGTGAAGATCAGGGAGGGGTAGGAGAAGTAGAATGGAGAAAAGGCTTGGATAGAAATACATGGCTTCTTTCATCTATTTCTTTTTGAAAACCCTAATAACTGTGCCTCTGTTTTCTAACTACAGCGCAGAAAAAGAAAATGAAAAATCCCTTTTTAGACAGTTGATAGAAAAAACCAGTTTAAAAAATGATTTGAAAATTTTAAACCAAAATAAAACAAAACTTGCTAGAATTGCACTGAAACAGCCAGAAATGCTATTTAAAAACATACCATAAATAAGACAAGGAGGCAAGGTAAGAAATTCTGATGTAATATTATTTCTTTTTTAATGCCCTAAATAATGATTGCTAAATTCTCCATACAAACCCTTATAAAACACAACAACAATTCTCTGTGAGCTTGGGGTACAGTGTACCTGTGATGC
>NC_090890.1:19474527-19492027 GCF_036669925.1 Montipora capricornis
GAAACAATTGGCGAAACAGACATCGAGTGTAGCAATTATTATTGCGTTGTCTGGAAGTTGCGTGTTTTTCAATGAACTGGACAAAGTCTGTGGTGTCTTTGATAAATGACTCTTTTTTCTTAGCAATAGGTTGTAAAAGCGAATCGATGAAGTTTGAAATACGTTCTGTAGGGCCACCACTACCGGAAACTATCGGTCTGCCGACTGGGTTTGGTTTATGTATTTTTGTCAGTGTATAGAATTCCGGTATTCTGGGTGGGTTCTGGCTTTGATTGAGCCATTTGAAAGTCATTGCGTCATATGGTGTTGTTTGTATACAGTGCATTGACTATGTTGCTGCTGACCTTCTTGGCCGTCGAGGACTCTATAGGATCTTGTAGAGGGGTGTAAAAGTTTGTGTCACAGACTTGTACGTTGCCCTCTCGGATTTTGTCTTGCATATCCATGACAACTGTTGTAGTCCCCTTATTTTTTTTTTTAATGTTCACCTTTTTATTTGCGCGTAATGCGGATATTGCTTGTCGTTCTTGTGCTGACAAATTGCCTTAGCATTGCTAAAGAATATTAAAGCAATTTCTAGCTTAGTGCGTTCCAGGTAGCTTTCAAGGGCCACAGAAGGTTGTAGTGGTGGTTGTTGCGCGTTGATTTGACATGGGACGGGTGAGGGTTGCTTCCGTGGTCAGCAAAGTGGTATTTAAAAGCGCATGTTTCTGGTGAAGTTGTTTAAAGTCTTTTAAAAAAAAGACTTTGTGTATGATATTTGGTTTCGGGGAAGTGGGGGAAAATTTCAAGCCCTTTGATAGCAATTTTTGTCATTTTCAGTAAGAGATATATTCAATAGATTTTTGATGAATCTATCGTTTTTTTTCTTTTGTACTGATTTTTATTTGCTTTGCGTTTGAGAAGTCTTTTTTATTTTTTGCTAAGGTGTCGCACAGGGTTGGCACGGTAGTAGTCAGTGTGAAGACGTTTGCATTTGCATTAGTTTCAACTCTTGTTTTATTTTTGTTCTTAGAAAATACATTCATAAGAGCACTGAGTTCGCTCAATTTCACCTTAATAGTGCTCAGTTCCTTTTTTTTTTTTTTTTTCTTTTGGCTGCTTCTGGCTTGTCGCCGTTTTTTTTTCTCTTGCTGAGGTTGGTCCTGGATAAATTTTAGTATATAAACAATTGCATAATTCAGCTTTGGGCTGCAATTTTTGATTTTAATAAACACCTTCGTTACTTTTCCTTTACTTTACTTTCATATTTCGTTGGTGATTTAATAAAAAGCCACATTGGTGGCCGAATAGTGCCAATGTTTTTTGTAGTTTCTTTTTTTTCCGGATTTCGATGTCTTAGCAAACTTGTGAGATCACAAAATGCACAGCTTTTCATTATTTATCAAGACCGGGGAGAAATATCGACATAAATGAAATCATTGCTCGAAGGTTCCGGCTAATGAAGAATTCCTTCGATATCTTGCCATTTCCAATACTTTGAAAAGTGACCACTGTTTGTGTCAGTAACGATCAAATTCTTGTTTCTTTTTTTTGTTATTTTAATTAAATGTGCTTTTTTTCTTCATCACAAAAATGGCGACGGGACGCCCCGCAAGGTCAAATAAGAGGTCTAGGTTACGTTACAAAGCAACGATTATTACCAAATGTTAACAGAAATTTCACTTCTCGATATAAATGCAGAAAGAGAACGATTTAGAGAAGAAGGTACATTTGTGGTGAAGTCGGGGATTTGGTGGTAAAGGTGTGTTCCAATATCCTACAGGTAGCAATCGTTATCATGACCAGTATGGCCGGTTCTCCCTTTGTTACTTCATACCAGATGAAACCTGTGATTCGAAACCCCTTGTATATAGTGTTTACGGAGACATGTCCAGGACATTATGATGCAAACAGAATAAAGGAGAGGTAACCCGAGTTAAGGGTCTACCGTTCTGCAAATAGTGGTTCCCTGTTAGCACACCTCACTACTGGTAAGCTCATACTCCGAACAAATTTGACGACAGGAAAATATTAAAAAATCCTAATATCGGACCGGTGTTGTAGAGATCATTTGGATAAATCCTATAGTCGTTTGTCCTACGAATTAGTCATTTTTTTAGATCGCATAGTAGCTAGACTGCTTTCTCCTACTCTCATCAGCAGGTGATGAGGTCAAACACATGAATGTAGTATTATTTAAACAATTTGAGAGGTACATGAAAAAGGCCCTTTGGACTTTTGATGTCAAATTCTCCCTTTGTATTGCAAATACAACTAGGCAATTAGGAACGAGAATCAAGCAATCAGAAGTCCATAGGGCTTTTTCCAGACACCTTCATTATGATTGTAGATTTCAGAATGTTACAAAACCTGCACTGTACCTGATGTGTATCACAGCCCTTGCATTGATCCACAACTTCTTGCTCTTGAATACTTTTTAAAAATTCTCTTCAAGTCTCAGCTTTAGCAAATGTTCCTTCAACACCTTTGCAATTGTGGGCTCTTTTTTAGCAGAGCACCATAGCTAAGAAAATATGGTAACCCATCGATGTGAGAAAATTGGTTTTATCGCCATGACATCATGAACATCCGTACGTACGTACGTCCCGCCCATCCATGTATGCCACTGTGACCAGTATCACGTAAACATATCACGGGCTCAAGTTTACAGCTCATCGAGGAGGCAATACTCCAGTTTACACTATAGCTAGTTTACAGCATACATCTTTGATATTGGACATCAATGTTATGGTCAATTGACACCTGTCAAAATAAGGTATCTGCTGACCAGTATCACGTGACCATATCGTGGGCTCAAGTTAGACCTTATTGAGGTCAGCTGTTTTTTGAAGTTGACCACTAACTCGGGACTGGTTGTTGATGGATTGGATCACAGGCTGAAGCCAGGTCAGACACTCACACTCACACCTGAACGAGGCTTAATTTTTTCGCTCTTTCTGTGGCTCGAAGCAGATACACAACCATGCTACGTCAGCAAAGCTCTAGACAGTCGATGCTTTTCGTGTTCAGGTACGGTTTGGAAAATATCTTTTTCTTGCATTTTTTCGCTGGTTTCAATCCAGGTTTAACATAATATAGCTGTAGTTCTTCAAGTCAAGCATTGGAGGGACATAAACTTAAGGCTGAGTGTCTATTTTTAATTTGTTTAGGGCTGCTTTTTGCTCTGAATTGCAGTCTTTGGTATGTCTTAACATTTTTAATTTCGAATCTACTAAGGTTGCAAGATGCCTGGACGGCCTATGTCAGAAGAACAGAAACGAAGGAAGAGAGAAAGAGAACGAGAATGACAAAATTGTACACCAGTAATAGCTTAAAGTTGGTGGAAGAAGTTACACTAAACTCTTGTTATTTCTACGGATGAGTTATTGCAAGTGGATGCATATTTCTAAAACGTGGTTTAGTCGTTTTTTCCTTTGTTCAGGAATGAAACTCGAATTTTTATTGTTAACTGGAATTAAATAACAATCATCTGTACTCTTTTTGGACAGAAATAATCGTTGTTCTCTAATTACTCTGCAGTCAAACGAGAACAAATCATTTTCACTCCAGAAACCATGAAACGCAGACAAGAATCAGGAATAGGCATCTCGTAATTGATAGCTAGACTATCAACCCTGTCAATAAAGAAAGAAAATAAAGAAAGAGAACAGAGAAATTGAAGAACCAAAGAAATTAAATATCTAAACTTTTAGAAACTGATAACCTATCATTAACACCCGCATTCGCAGCGGCGATAGCACCCCCTGATCTAAGACTATGGAGGCTGAGGAAATTAGTGGAATAACCTAATTGAGAAAAGCATGCAAAACTACTTCCCGACATGACGTATTTTCAAAATATCTTAGCGTAAGCACGGCTGACGTATACGAAAAAGGTTTTTTTCTACCACTGACTGGATGTCAATTTAACAAGCAATTACATCCCAATTTCCATGTAAGTAAGAAATTTATTTCTTCTCTTTTACATTATTTGGGTTTTTACAAATAAATGGTACATGTCTTCCATACAATTTCTTTGGTCCCGCCTACTTTTCATATCGCAACAAGACAGTCTGCCCGTGAGTCAATTTTGCATCTGTCGCGAATTTATGGTTTTTTGAGTCTCACGTCACAACCCCGTTTGTCTAAACGTCGTATGTTATTCACCTCTATCTCACTTCCTTTCCCTTTCTTGACTCGGTACAAGGGGGTTGGGTAGAGGTCTAGCGCTGGACAAGAAACCCCATTGCTCGGTTGCGCTCTGCCTGTGAAGATTCGCAACCTTTCATAAGCCTCGGTACCGTGTCCTCTATGGCTTTTGCACTTCTCCCTCTTTCTTCCTTTCTCTCTTTTATCGAAGAACTGCAACTACAACAGAACCAAACTTGGACTATTATAACCAGGTTTTTTAAAAAATGGTTTGGGCACCCAATGTTTCTTTTAGGGTAGCACACAGATCGCGAAGAGGACTGTGCAGGGATCTGTCCGACCCTGCCCTTTAGCGAGGACTGGGTGGCCATTAGCTCAGTGGCCTAGTACCCATTAGAGCCCCTCCCCAGGGTTACCTTTGGACTTTATACATTTTAAATTATTCTAAATTAAGTAATTTTCTACCAGTCACTTTTCGTGGTTTTCATGTATTTCCATTCAAATAGCTTTTTCATCTGGTTTCATTATTACATCAATCTTGTTTCAAGAAAGAACTTTCTTTTGCAAAAATCATATCTCCTCTATTTTGTACTTAGTTTCAATAACTGTAATTCATCGTCATCAAATTTATGTGACACCGAAAGGCTAAGTTATTCCTTATAACACTTTAATTATCACATCTGGATTCAGAATTTCCCTATGATGGACCTTCAACATCTATCCAAAAAAGGCATTGTAAAAAAAAGACGTGAATTATATCACCTACTGAACGGAGATGTTTTCTACCCAAGTAAGAATTGGCCCAAAGATACATTATCTATATTCTGGAAGAAACCCATTGGAGACCTAGACATATGCAAGCTCATGTTGTTTTTCATCGGAAATGGTTGCTCACCTCATGTTATATCAGAATGGATTCTCTCCTCTCTATATTGGGCTGAACCAGCTAAATGGGACAAGCGCAAACACCAGATTGACTTCATCTACAGCAACATTGATACCAAGAGACACATATGGTTTTATTATGACATCCACTGTAATGACTGGCTATACCTAAATGGACTAAAACGATCCAAAAATCAAGAAATCTCCTTACAATTCCTCAATTCAACTAGCACCTAATCAACATTTCCATTAAATAATTTCTTGTTCGACTTATTTCAAGAACACCTTTTTTCAAATTTTGAATTAAATCTCGAATTTTAATAATTTATTCATATCATAATTTGCATTTCAATAATTATTGCTAGTTTTACTTGTCTCTCCCAAAATCCGTCATTAACTAAAAAGGATTTTTCAAAGAATGCTTTCACTAAGTTTGAGCGCTATGATTTATCTCATTGTTGGGTTTAAAAAACGAATAAGTTTGCCATAATTCTACGTATACCAGAACTTTTGTATTAGAAAGTATTTGTCCATATTTTTTACTATTATTTGATAAATTTCAAGAACGAATGATTCATAGTCGGGTAAAACTGCTTTCATCCCTCATTTTAGTTTTGGTTATTTTTCTGTCTCCAGTTAAATTTTCTTTGTTTTTACTATTCACTTTTTATAGTTATCTTTAATTTTCATTCAATTTTCCCTATTTATTTTATTTTATTTAAGCTTTGTCTTAGAAAGTTCCTCCCTTTTAATACACTCTTGTAGTTTTGGTGGTTTTTGAAATTAAAAGTTTAATTTCACACAGAGTTTGTATCTCTCGTTAACCTTATTGTGGGGTTGAGAGTTTGCTTTGTAAACATCTCCCCCTCATTTTACAGACTAACCAAAACTTTTTCCCAACTCACCATCCACACACACATAATTCCCCCCAAAAATACCTGCTGACTAGTGAATGTTCTAGTTAGCGGAGAGGAACCCCTTCTTGTAAGGCGGATTCTACTAAAAACACCATTAGGAAAGCCACAAAGGTTGCTAGTGAAACTGCTGCTATTATTATTAAATAACAAACCCACAGTGTATCTACAGCAAGGATGCAAGTTTATGGTTCTAGTTTAACGCTTTGCTTGGCAGTGGTGTTCACACTTTACATCACAATGCACACTGATACATTGTTACCATTTTATTTCATTAATTACTGACTATAAATTAATTCAAGAAAACCTTCCTTTTCTCTCCCCATTCTCTCATGATTAAGTTCATTTGCTTAATTTTATTTATTTCCTATTTTTTCACCCCCAAAATTCAATTTTCATACTTGATTCCAAGAGTTTTCATATTTATTAGCAAACTGAATTAAATAGGACACTTTAACGTCTCCCAACTCTACAGAACGAGTAATGTCATCATCATCATCTACTATAAATTGCTGTACTTCAATGATGAACACTGATACCAGCAGGCGACCTAAATCCAAAGAATCCGGCCAGCAGAAAAGGAAAAAGAAAAAAACCAGCGTTACAGACGCAAACAACAATGTAAAATCAACGTCACAAACTAAACACCGCCCAACCATCCGGCCACCCTGCTATCTGTACCATGCACCGCTGGACCTGAAAAACTTCAAAAACAAAAACATTTTCTGTGAGGCAAAAACGGCAACTTTTCAAAGGACACTCCATTTGTACTAAAATTGAACAAAAGAAAGCTGCTATCTTCAACCTTCAGTCCACAACTACAACAATTAGGTCAAAAGACCACAAAGGCAATCTCTCTACTACCACTGTCACTTCCTCCACCACTTCATCATCGGAATCCTACAATGCAATCAAATCTCTTGAGAATGTAATTCAATATCTACATCGACAGCTCAATCAAATTAAGAAGCCAGAACGAATTTTTTTCAGCAACAAATTAAGCATATCTTGCAGGTTAGCCACAATCGAGGATCTTATATCAGACAACGCATTAGCAAGATTCCCTCTCACCTAAATTCCTTCATCCGACACCTCCACCTCCTCCTTCTTCTCAACCTACAAGCCGATCAATCCAGACACATCCAGCTACTCTACCAATAAAGTCCACAAGTTTTCTAACCAAGATCTTCCAGAACAATTTCTCACCCTTCTCAATAAAGGAACCAATTTCATACCAACTACAGATCCTTGTAATGTTCACACTCTCAAACGCACTATCAACGAGGAAGTCAACTCCGCCGTATGTCAGTCAATTAAAACCACAAGCTCTACCACTACCCTAAAGACCAAGTCATCTAAATCGAACCACAGATACAGGCCCTACAGCAAGCAATCTCCAACTAAATTACTTATTGAAGAACAATGTCAGCCGAACTTTATTTTTCACTTCATAGACTTTGTTTTATCTACCACTCATTATTCTAAAGAAGATTTCCAATCCGCCAACTAACGCTCCCCTCTCCTTACCCAACACCCCAGCATTGCATACACATTCACAATTTCTCATCCCACAATGACATCATATTAACTAAGACCGACAAAAACATGGGATGGGCGCTTGTCCCCATCTCTTGGTTTAATGACGAATACGCACGACACTTCAAAGACACCACCACCTACCGGCGCATTGACAACTTCAACCTTTCCACTACTATCTCCAACTTCAACAAACTGTTAACCAAACTCAAACGACGTTTCAACAGGTTATACAGGGCATCCACTAATATGCATCTCCTCACCACATCCGCCTTCACCAAATTCCAGTTGCCATACATGAAACTACTCCCTAAAGTATGGTTTATCAACGGAGTTGATAATGTAAATTGACCACCGTACAGAGATTCTAAAAGCTTTTAGAATCTCTGTATGGTGGTCAATTTACATTATCAATTCCGTTGATAAACCAAATTTTGTATACTACTTCCCACCGACGCAGCACCACAGTTTCTTTAGAAACTACCCCTTCATTTACTCCCTAAAGTACACAAGCTCAAGGACCTAGCTTCTGCCACCGCCCTCCCCATCTCACGGGTTGCCCAATCATCACCGCTCACAGTTGGATCACATCTAATCCCTCTCGACTCTTAGGACAGGAACTCAACAAACTCAAGGAGTAGGAGTCGAGATGGGCAGTTTTCACAGCCAGCAAATCGCCGACTTGGTACTGCTCATGAGTGAACTTGCTTTTTTTCCCAACAATGACAGAACTGGACTTTTTATTTTTTCGCAGGTACATAGATGACGGGTTCATGCTCACAGACACTGCATCACTCGGCAAGCTCATCACCTCGCTCTCATCCGCTTACCCTACACAAATCCCCATCACTGTCACCTCTAATTGTCATTCAACTCATTACCTCCACCTAACTATCTCCCTCAACTACTACACCAAGGCGCATCGCAAAATTCACTACTAAATTTATCAGAAGCCACACCACAAGTACATGTAACTTTATTTTTCGTCTACCCACCCACATCATGTTTTCACTGGCATCATTAAAACAGAAACTACACGATACAGCAGACTTTCTGCCACTATTAATGAGTAGAAATTTTAATTTCACACAGTTTGTTTCTTTCGTTAACCATAACTTTTGTCTATGATTTTTCCTCAACTCACCATCCACACACACATAATTCCCCCAAAAAAGACCTGCTGACTAGTGAATGTTCTAGTTAGTGGAGAGGAACCCCTTCTTGTAAGGCGGATGCTAATAAAAACACCATTAGGAAAGCCACAAAGGTTGCTAGTGAAACTGCTGCTATTACTATAAAATAACAAACCCACAGTGTATCTATAGCAGGGATACAATTTTATGGTTCTAGTTTAACGCTTTGCTTGGCAGTGGTGTTTACACTTTACATCACAATGCACACTGATGCATTGTCACCATTTTATCTCATTAATTATTGACTATAAATTAACTCAAAAACAACCTTCCTTTTTACTCCCCATTCTCTCATGATTCAGTTCATTTGTTTAATTTTATTTATTTCCTATTTTTCTCCCCGAAATTCAATTTTCGTACTTGATTCCAAGATTATTATTTATCAGCAAACTGAATTAAATAGGACACTTTAACGTCTCCCAACTCTACAGAACGAGTAATGTCATCATCATCATCTACTATAAATTGCTGTACTTCAATGATGAACACTGATACCAGCAGGCGACCTAAATCCAAAGAATCCGGCCAGCAGAAAAGGAAAAAGAAAAAAACCAGCATTAAAGACGCAAACAACAATGTAAAATCAACGTCACAAACTAAACACCGCCCAACCATCCGGCCACCCTGCTATCTGTACTACGCACCGCTGGACCTGGAAATCTTCAAAAACAAAAACATTTTCTGTGAGGCAAAAACAGCAACTTTTCAAAGGACACTCAATTTGTACTAAAATTGAACAAAAGATAGCTGCTATCTTCAACCTTCAGTCCACAACTACAACAATTAGGTCAAAAGACCACAAAGACAATCTCTCTACTACCACTGTCACATCCTCCACCACTTCATCATCGGAATCCTACAAATGCAATCAAATCTCTTGAGAATGTAATTCAATATCTACATCGTCAGCTCAATTAAATTAAGAAGCCACAACGATTTTTTTATCAGCAACGAATTAAGCATATCATGAAGGTTAGCCAGAATCGAGGATCTTATATCAGACGACGCATTAGCAAGATTCCCTCTCACCTAAATTCCTTCATCCGACACCTCCAGCAGCGCATTCAGCTCATTACACAGATCACTGCTCTTCTTCTCAATGTAGAAGCCGATAAATCCAGACACATCCAGCTACAACAAGAAAGACAACGCTTAACCTCCACCAATAAAGTCCACAACTTTTCTAACCAAGATCTTCCAGAAGAATTTGTCACCCTTTTCAATAAAGGAACCAATTTCATACCAACTACAGATCCTTGTAATGTTCACACTCTCAAACGCACTATCAACGAGGAAGTCAACTCCCCCCTATGTCAGTCAATTAAAACCACAAGCTCTACCACTACCCTAAAGACCAAGTCATCTAAATCAAACCACAGATACAGGCCCTACAGCAAGCAATCTCCAACTAAATTACTTATTGAACAACAATGTCAGCCGAACTTTAATTTTCACTTCATAGACTATGTTTTAAATACCATTCATTATTCTAAAGAAGATTTTCAATTCGCCAATTTACGCTCCCTTCTCCATACCCAACACCCCAGCATTGCATACACACATTCGCAATTTTTCATCCCACAACAACATCATATAAACTAAGACTGACAAAAACATGGGATGGGCGCTTGTCCCCATCTCTTGGTTTAATGACGAGTATGCACAACACTTCAAAGACACCACCACCTACTGGCGCATTGATAACTTCAACCTTTCCACTACTATCTCCAACTCCAACAAACTGTTAACCAAACTCAAAAGACGTTTCAACAGGTTATACAGGGCATCCACTAATACGCATCTCCTCACCACATCCGCCTTCACAAAATTCGAGTTGCCACACATGAAACTCCTCCCTAAAGTACACAAGCTCAAGGACCTAGCTTCTGCCACCGCCCTCCCCCATCTCACGGGTTGCCCAATCATCACCGCTCACAGTTGTATCACATGTAATCCCTCTCGACTCTTAGGACAGGAACTCAACAAACTCAAGGAGTAGGAGTCGAGATGGGCAGTTTTCACAGCCAGCAAATCGCCGACTTGGTACTGCTCATGAGTGAACTTGCTTTTTTTCCCAACAATGACAGAACTAGACTTTTTTTTTTTCGCAGATACATAGATGACGGGTTCATGCTCACAGACACTGCATCACTCGGCAAGCTCATCACCTCGCTCTCACCCGCTTACCCTACACAAATCCCCATCACTGTCACTTCTAATTGTCATTCAACTCATTACCTCCACCTAACTATCTCCCTCAACTACTACACCAAGGCGAATCGCAAAATTCACTACTAAATTTATCAGAAGCCACACCACAAGTACATGTACCTTTATTTTTCGTCTACCCACCCACATCATGTTTTCACTGGCATCATTAAAACAGAAACTACACGATAAAGCACACTTTCTGCCACTATTAATGAGTAGAAATTTTAATTTCACAGAGTTTGTTTCTTTCGTTAACCATAACTTTTGTCTATGATTTTTCCTTAACTCACCATCTACACACACATAATTCCCCCAAAAAATACCTGCTGACTAGTGAATGTTCTAGTTAGTGGAGAGGAACCCCTTCTTGTAAGGCGGATGCTAATAAAAACACCATTAGGAAAGCCACAAAGGTTGCCAGTGAAACTGCTGCTATTATTATTAAATAACAAACCCACAGTGTATCTACAGCAGGGATACAACTTTATGGTTCTAGTTTAACGCTTTGCTTGGCAGTGGTGTTTACACTTTACATCAAAATGCACACTGATACATTGTTACCATTTTATTTCATTAACTACAGGCTATAAATTAATTCAAGAACAACCTTTCTTTTCTCTCCTCTTTTCTCATGATTCAGTTCATTTGTTTAATTTTATTTATTTCCTATTTTCTCTCCCCAAAATTCAGTGTTCAAACTTGATTCCAAGAGTTTTCATATTTATTAGCAAACTGAATTAAATAGGACACTTTAACGTCTCCCAACTCTACAGAACGAGTAATGTCATCATCATCTACTGTAAATTACTGTACTTCAATGATGAACACTGATATCAGCAGGCGACCAAAATCCAAAAAATCCGGCCAGCAGAAGAGGAAAAAGAAAAAAGACCAGCGTTAGAGATGCAAGCAACAATGTAAAATCAACGTCACAAACTAAACACCACCCAACCATCCGGCCACCCTGCTATCTGTACCACGCACCCCTGGACCTGGAAAACTTCAAAAACAAAAACATTTTCAGTGAGGCAAAAACAGCAACTTTTCAAAGGACACTCAATTTGTACTAAAATTGAACAAAAGATAGCTGCTATCTTCAACCTTCAGTCCACAACTACAACAATTAAGTCAAAAGACCACAAAGGCAATCTCTCTACTACCACTGTCACATCCTCCACCACTTCATCATCGGAATCCTACAAATGCAATCAAATCTCTTGAGAATGTAATTCAATATCTACATCGTCAGCTCAATCAAATTAAGAAGCCAGAACGAACTATTTATCAGCAACGAATTAAGCATATCATGCAGGTTAGCCACAATCGAGGATCTTATATCAGACGATGCATTAGCAAGATTCCCTCTCACCTAAATTCCTTCATCCGACACCTCCAGCAGCGCATTCAGCTCATTACACAGATCACTGCTCTTCTTCTCAATGTAGAAGCTGATAAATCCAGACACATCCAGCTACAACAAGAAAGACAACGCTTAACCTCCACCAATAAAGTCCACAACTTTTCTAACCAAGATCTTCCGGAAGAATTTGTCACCCTTCTCAATAAAGGAACCAATTTCATACCAACTACAGATCCTTGTAATGTTCACACTCTCAAACGCACTATCAACGAGGATGTCAACTCCCCCCTATGTCAGTCAATTAAAACCACAAGCTCTACCACTACCCTAAAGACCAAGTCATCTAAATCGAACCACAGATACAGGCCCTACAGCAAGCAATCTCCAACTAAATTACTTATTGAACAACACTGTCAGCCGAACTTTAATTTTCACTTCATAGACTATGTTTTAAATACCATTCATTATTCTAAAGAAGATTTTCAATTCGCCAATTTACGCTCCCTTCTCCATACCCAACACCTCAACACCACCCCAGCATTGCATACGCACATTCACAATGTCTCATCCCGTAATGACATCATATTAACAAAGACCGACAAAAACATGGGATGGGCACTTGTGCCCATCTCTTGGTTTATTGACGAATACGCACGACACTTCAAAGACACCACCACCTACCCGCGCATTGACAACTTCAACCTTTCCACTACTATCTCCAACTCCAACAAACTGTTAACCAAACTCAAACGACGTTTCAACAGGTTATACAGGGCATCCACTAATATGCATCTCCTTACCACATCCGCCTTCACCAAATTCTAGTTGCCATACATGAAACTACTCCCTAAAGTACACAAGCTCAAGGACCTAGCTTCTGCCACCGCCCTCCCCCATCTCACGGGTTGCCCAATCATCACCGCTCACAGTTGGATCACATCTAATCCCTCTCGACTCTTGGGACAGGAACTCAACAAACTCAAGGAGTAGGAGTCGCGATGGGCAGTTATCACAGCCGGCAAATCGCCGACTTGGTGCTGCTCATGGGTGAACTTGCTTTTTTTCCCAACCATGACAGAACTGGACTTTTTATTTTTCGCAGGTACATAGATGCGGAGTTCATGCTCACAGACACTGCATCACTCAACAAGCTCATCACCTCGCTCTCATCCGCTTACCCTACACAAATCCCCATCACTGTCACCTCTAATTGTCATTCAACTCATTACCTCCACCTAACTATCTCCCTCAACTACTACACCATGGCGCATCGCAAAATTCACTACCAAATTTATCAGAAGCCACACCACAAGTACATGTACCTTTATTTTTCGTCTAACCACCCACGTCATGTTTTCACTAGCACCATTAAAACAGAAACTATACGATACAGCAGACTTTCTGCCACTATTAATGAGTAGAAATTTTAATTTCACACAGAGTTTGTTTCTTTCATTAACTATAACTTTTGTCTATGATTTTTCCTCAACTGACCATCCACACACACATAATTCCCCCCAGAAATACCTGCTGACTAGTGAATGTTTTAGTTAGTGGAGAGGAACCCCTTCTTGTAAGCCGGATTCTAATAAAAACACCATTAGGAAAGCCACAAAGGTTGCTAGTGAAACTGCTGCTATTACTATAAAATAACAAACCCACAGTGTATCTATAGCAGGGATACAATTTTATGGTTCTAGTTTAACGCTTTGCTTGGCAGTGGTGTTTACACTTTACATCACAATGCACACTGATGCATTGTTACCATTTTATCTCATTAATTATTGACTATAAATTAACTCAAAAACAACCTTCTTTTTACTCCCCATTCTCTCATGATTCAGTTCATTTGTTTAATTTTATTTATTTCCTATTTTTCTCCCCGAAATTCAATTTTCGTACTTGATTCCAAGATTATTATTTATCAGCAAACTGAATTAAATAGGACACTTTAACGTCTCCCAACTCTACAGAACGAGTAATGTCATCATCATCATCTACTATAAATTGCTGTACTTCAATGATGAACACTGATACCAGCAGGCGACCTAAATCCAAAGAATCCGGCCAGCAGAAAAGGAAAAAGAAAAAAACCAGCATTAAAGATGCAAACAACAATGTAAAATCAACGTCACAAACTAAACACCGCCCAACCATCCGGCCACCCTGCTATCTGTACTACGCACCGCTGGACCTGGAAATCTTCAAAAACAAAAACATTTTCTGTGAGGCAAAAACAGCAACTTTTCAAAGGACACTCAATTTGTACTAAAATTGAACAAAAGATAGCTGCTATCTTCAACCTTCAGTCCACAACTACAACAATTAGGTCAAAAGACCACAAAGACAATCTCTCTACTACCACTGTCACATCCTCCACCACTTCATCATTGGAATCCTACAAATGCAATCAAATCTCTTGAGAATGTAATTCAATATCTACATCGTCAGCTCAATCAAATTAAGAAGCCAAAACGATTTTTTTATCAGCAACGAATTAAGCATATCATGAAGGTTAGCCACAATCGAGGATCTTATATCAGACGACGCATTAGCAAGATTCCCTCTCACCTAAATTCCTTCATCCGACACCACCAGCAGCGCATTCAGCTCATTACACAGATCACTGCTCTTCTTCTCAATGTAGAAGCCGATAAATCCAGACACATCCAGCTACAACAAGAAAGACAACGCTTAACCTCCACCAATAAAGTCCACAACTTTTCTAACCAAGATCTTCCAGAACAATTTCTCACCCTTCTCAATAAAGGAACCAATTTCATACCAACTACAGATCCTTGTAATGTTCACACTCTCAAACGCACTATCAACGAGGAAGTCAACTCCCCCCTATGTCAGTCAATTAAAGCCACAAGCTCTACCACTACCCTAAAGACCAAGTCATCTAAATCGAACCACAGATACAGGCCGTACAGCAAGCAATCTCCAACTAAATTAATTATTGAACAACAATGTCAGCCGAACTTTAATTTTCAATTCATAGACTATGTTTTAAATAACATTCATTATTATAAAGAAGATTTTCAATTCGCAAATTTACGCTCCCCTCTCCATACCCAAGACCTCAACACCACCCCAACATTGCATACACACATTCGCAATTTTTCATCCCACAACAACATCATATGAACTAAGACTGACAAAAACATGGGATGGGCGCTTGTCCCCATCTCTTGGTTTATTGACGAGTACGCACAACACTTGAAAGACACCACCACCTACCAGAGCATTGATAACTTCAACCTTTCCACTACTATCTCCAATTCCAACAAACTGTTAACCAAACTCAAAAGACGTTTCAACAGGTTATACAGGGCATCCACTAATACGCATCTCCTCACCACATCCGCCTTCACCAAATTCGAGTTGCCACACATGAAACTCCTCCCTAAAGTACACAAGCTCAAGGACCTAGCTTCTGCCACCGCCCTCCCCCATCTCATGGGTTGCCCAATCATCACCGCTCACAGTTGTATCACATGTAATCCCTCTCGACTCTTAGGACAGGAACTCAACAAACTCAAGGAGTAGGAGTCGAGATGGGCAGTTTTCACAGCCAGCAAATCGCCGACTTGGTACTGCTCATGAGTGAACTTGCTTTTTTTCCCAACAATGACAGAACTGGACTTTTTATTTTTCGCAGGTACATAGATGACGGGTTCATGCTCACAGACACTGCATCACTCGGCAAGCTCATCACCTCGCTCTCATCCGCTTACCCTACACAAATCCCCATCACTGTCACCTCTAATTGTCATTCAACTCATTACCTCCACCTAACTATCTCCCTCAACTACTACACCAAGGCGCATCGCAAAATTCACTACTAAATTTATCAGAAGCCACACCACAAGTACATGTACCTTTATTTTTCGTCTACCCACCCACATCATGTTTTCACTGGCATCATTAAAACAGAAACTACACGATACAGCAGACTTTCTGCCACTATTAATGAGTAGAAATTTTAATTTCACACAGTTTGTTCCTTTCGTTAACCATAACTTTTGTCTATGATTTTTCCTCAACTCACTTTCCACACACACATAATTCCCCCAAAAAAGACCTGCTGACTAGTGAATGTTCTAGTTAGTGGAGAGGAACCCCTTCTTGTAAGGCGGATGCTAATAAAAACACCATTAGGAAAGCCACAAAGGTTGCTAGTGAAACTGCTGCTATTATTATTAAATAACAAACCCAGAGTGTATCTACAGCAGGGATACAACTTTATGGTTCTAGTTTAACGCTTTGCTTGGCAGTGGTGTTTACACTTTACATCAAAATGCACACTGATACATTGTTACCATTTTATTTCATTAACTACAGACTATAAATTAATTCAAGAACAACCTTTCTTTTCTCTCCCCATTCTCTCATGATTCAGTTCATTTGTTTAATTTTATTTATTTCCTATTTTTTCTCCCCAAAATTCAGTTTTCAAACTTGATTCCAAGAGTTTTCATATTTATTAGTAAACTGAATTAAATAGGACACTTTAACGTCTCCCAACTCTACAGAACGAGTAATGTCATCATCATCTACTGTAAATTACTGTACTTCAATGATGAACACTGATACCAGCAGGCGACCAAAATCCAAAAAATCCGGCCAGCAGAAGAGGAAAAAGAAAAAAGACCAGCGTTAGAGATGCAAGCAACAATGTAAAATCAACGTCACAAACTAAACACCACCCAACCATCCGGCCACCCTGCTATCTGTACCACGCACCCCTGGACCTGGAAAACTTCAAAAACAAAAACATTTTCAGTGAGGCAAAAACAGCAACTTTTCAAAGGACACTCAATTTGTACTAAAATTGAACAAAAGATAGCTGCTATCTTCAACCTTCAGTCCACAACTACAACAATTAAGTCAAAAGACCACAAAGGCAATCTCTCTACTACCACTGTCACATCCTCCACCACTTCATCATCTGAATCCTACAAATTCAATCAAACGTCTAGAGAATGTAATTCAATATCTACATCGTCAACTCAATCAAACTAAGAAGCCAGAACGAACTATTTATCAGCAACGAATTAAGCATATCTTGCAGGTTAGCCACAATCGAGGATCTTATATCAGACAACGCATTAGCAAGATTCCCTCTCACCTAAATTCCTTCATCCGACACCTCCACCTCCTCCTTCTTCTCAACCTACAAGCCGATCAATCCAGACACATCCAGCTACAACAAGAAAGACAACGCTCAAACTCTACCAATAAAGTCCACAAGTTTTCTAACCAAGA
>NC_090890.1:19504527-19507027 GCF_036669925.1 Montipora capricornis
ACATTGTTAGGTCTGTCGCAGTCAGCCTCATCAACAAACGCATCCTATACCTCCAGGAATTTAAAGAAGGCCTGAACATGTATGGACTGGCAGACATTGTTACAAATCAACCAAAGGTCTGCCAGCCTTTCTTTGTGAAAGAGCAAGTTCAGAATGTGGATGTCAATTATTTGTTCAGTCTCATTAAACCAGAATCTTCTCCAGCAGGCTCAACACGACGAGGGCTTCAAGAAATGCTGATGGACAACCTCCAAGACTTTCTCATGGCCTTAGATGAGGGAGCTATTACTGGCTATGATTGTCCAGCTGCATGGAATTACACTGATGATCATCTTGATAATATTCTGAAGGAAGTCACAGAGGAGTTAGTTGAGAAGTTTCACACAGCTGAGTTGACATCAGCTGGAGTAATGGGATGGCTTACAGGCCAGAGACACAGGCACTTAAATGGAGGAAAGATCGAAATTATTGCAAAGTTTGATCATGAGTGTTTAATCCGAAATCCATCACACACCATTTGTTTCCCCTTAGTAGGTGCCTGTGGCATGGAAATAACATTTCCAGTGAGCCACATGGAAGGATATAATGCATTTAAAAATGTATTTTTGTTAGCTTTTTGCAAAGGCCAGGCTTTTGGTAAACCATACGTTTTAGCTCCTTTTTGTAAGTTCTACATTTTAAGTTCCCAGTTCCATGTTTGATAGCTGCACATTGTTAAATTTCTGTGACACCACATCATGACCTGAACTAGGTTATCTTGCAAAGTATTTGGACATCATTATACGATTTGACTTATCATTTGGATGAAGATATACATGTACAATGCAACATCCAAGCCTAGTAACGGTAAAAGGGTAACAGATAATTCCACATTGACAGTTATCAATTAAGACAGTGTAAGTATCAGAAACATGGGTACTTGTATTGTCTCAACTAAGACTTTATTTGCTATGTTGCATTTAGAAACTGAACTTTTGAAACCTTTCTGCATACTAACATTGATCGATGAAAGCCAAAGAAACCACAATTTGTAGCCTTCAAATTTCTTAAGTTAATCTATTGGAAGGAAATTACTTGAGCATAAACACCACTTTACAGAAAGCGTTTTTGTTTGAAAGTGATATGCCAAAACACAGCTGTAGTCTATTTTGCTTGTCATCGTAGCAATAGTTCTAATATTACATCTTGCTACCATATAGTACAGTACTGGCCGCAGGAATAGCAGCATTACACGCGCGTATCATGCGTGTAGGTCCGCCATATTGCGCGCATTTTACACGCAAATTACGCGCGCGTTACGCGCGAGTAAAAAATACACGAAGTTGTGAGTAAAAAAATTACACGCAAATTCTTCACAGTGCGTGTAAAATTTTACACGCAGAGTTTCGTGTAAAAGAGGGCAGAGTATTTAAAGTTGTACATCAATTTGTAGCGGCTTTTTCACGAAGAACAATGTTGCATGTCTAAAAGCACTACTGGTTTCCGAAGAATTTATTCAGCTTTGCATGCATCTCAATATTTTCGCAACAAGTGTCCACTTTATTTGAATAGTCAAAAATTGATTTGACTTGTTTTGCCGCTGTGGTCATCGTCTGAATATCACCGCGTGTTTGGATGCTCACCGCATGTTTGCGTTCGTCTCATTTCGACGACCGTTTCACTGGGTGAAATCATTCCTGAAATGAAAAGGCTGCGAGTCGGGTGATAAATCACAGCTGCTAAGGCGAATATGTTATAAATTACAAGTAAAAGCAATGATATACCACGATGATGTTCCATTTCATTTTCCTTTCACCGCTCACCGCCGGTGAATGAGCGCGTCGCCGATCTATTTTAGAATAATACCAATGTTTACCCTTCTAAACTGCCCATTTGATCTGATCTGAGAATAAGACCGAAATAATTTTGCTCCAACAGCTTATTACATTCGCGGTTTAAAGGATTAATTAATTTTTTTGGGTCAAAGAAAGTTAGTCCGCCGACCAAGAATCGATAAATGAACTGAGTGGCGGTTTGAAACATTCGCTGAGCTGTAATTAATTTTGAACACTTAATTCTACGCAGCATACAATTTCACCATCGAAAAACGACGCGATACGCTTGATTTTTCTGTTTAACCAGAGGAAGACGTGTTTTAAATTTTCATGTTACTTTCGCGAGTTTAAGAACACCCAGGAACCAGGAATTTTAAGAATATTTTAAGAATAAAGCCAAGGCTGAGATTTTGAAAAAGATAGATATAATTTTGTGTGTTGAAACATCAATAAATACAATATAATTTTATGTTTTTTAACTTAACCGTATAAAATTATTCCTTTCTCTGAACGGCGAAACTAGCCAACAAAACGAACAAACTATAGCGATGAGATGGAGCATGTGTAACGCGATACAGATCTAGATACCAAACATTTGTAATTGGTACTCCAATAAATTCTAAAACGGAAATGTCATGAGCTATAATTTAAGAATAATACAAGAATATTTTCAGCCTAAAATCAGA
>NC_090890.1:19512027-19519527 GCF_036669925.1 Montipora capricornis
GCTCCACAATCATTTAATTGGAATGTTGGTGACGAATCTTTAAGTGAATTTAATTGTCAGTTCTTAGCATCAATGGCCTTTCCAACTTTATTTCCAGATGGAAAAGGTGATCCAACCAATAGTGCTCTATTTTGTGACACTTCAGATCATGCAACTCAGTCATTTGCAGCAAAACTTAAGCCTTTAATTAAATTCTCAGAAAAGGTAAATGGAAAATGGGTTTATAGGTTTGCATCACATCACAGGTTTGCTTACTGGGCTTACAATATGCTGTACCGAAGAAGAATTCTTGGACAAGGGAACTTTTTTTAAAACAAAACCCATCAGAAGCCAATCTTACTATCAATGACTTGAAAGGAATGTTGCACTCTCAATCATATGATTCACTCATGTCGAAACTCATGCATTATGCTAAAAATGTTTCGGGAACTAATGCTTATTGGAATCGAGCAAAAGATGATTTAAAGACAATCATAACTCAAGTTCGAGCTCCAACAATTTTCTGGACTTTATCTTATGCAGAATTTCACTGGCCTGAATTTCATAAGCTCTTTAGCAGCAATGGTGATCCCTGAATGCAGAAGAAATGTAATTGACAACCCACACCTTCTTGACTGGTTCTTTACTGAACGCACAGAACAATTTGTGAAATATTGGCTGAAAAAAAACCCTTGGTGCAACATGGTATTGGTTTGGATATGAATATGCTGTACAGCGTGGTTCAATTCATTGCCATGGAGTAGCAAAACTAAAATCTGATCCAAATTTGTGTGATTTATCTTAAGTAGCACTCAAAGGATATCTTGCTGCTCAATCACTAACCAAACATCCATTGTCGCCTGAATTGTTGCTCCAAAAACAGCAAGAGATTAAAGAAAGACTTGAAGCAGAAACAGCTATTTGCAACTATATAGATTTTCTTATGTCCACTCAAAATCCTTGTAATAATGATGATTGGGCAAAACCTTCACTTCACCTATGTACAAGGCCCTTTGAGGATATCAAAAAGAAAGAATGGGATAAAGATTATGAAGACCTGTTTAATTTAGTACAGAGGCATACACAATGTTCCACAGCATATTGTTCACGCAAAAAACAGCAAGAAGATGAAGTTTCATGTAGGTTTAATTTCCCCAAAGAATGTTGTGGTAAAACACACTTACAATATGAGAAATTGAAATCAAAAGATGATGTAGAACGCTACAGAGTAAACGTTGTTACAAAACGTAATGATGACCGTCTAAACAATCACCAACGAATTCAGTTGCAGGGATGGCGAGCAAACTGTGATGTACAAGTGATAACAGACTACCATTCATGCTTAGAATACATAGCAAAATATGCATCCGAAGCTGAAAAAATATCATCTGTTGCAAGAGAAGCTTTTACATCAGCTTTGTGAACCTTCTAACCAAAATGATACCAAGAGAACTTTGAGTAAATTAATGACTAGAGCTGCCGGGCAAAGAGATATGAGCATTGAAGAAGTAATGCATCACATACCATAAGTTCTACTTTTCTAGTAATAACAACATCCCTAGAAGGCTCTCGAAAAGTGAAGTTGTCAAACGATGGCAGTTTGTACACAGAAGCATCATTGCTTGACTTGTATGCAGGCAGATCTGTTTCTGAAAATGATTCCCCAGGGATTTCTGAATGCAATTTCATAGAGTTTGCTTCTAATTACTGTCAGACCAAAACAGGTATCTAAAAGAGAACTTTTCCTGTCGTCATAAAGACTTACCCAAATTATTCCTCAAGTCCTAAAGGACCTTCCTATGGTTTGTTCTGCAAATATCAATTATTAAGATATAAACCTTGGCAACATTCAGTTGACAACACTTGGGGCAACAAAGAAGGAACTAATTCAATTTACATTGAGCAATGGCATTCCTTCTTAGAAACACCAAAAGAAAAAGGGTAGTTCCAAACTGGCTGCAGCAAATAAATTCAATTTCAGAATATGTGAATGAAATAACTGACAAAGACGACTTCCCTGAAATTGACACTGGCGAAAGAGAACAATGGATGCTTCTTGCAGACCTCATATTCCAATGTGATACAGAAACTGATAAAGATATTCACAGTGAAAGTGAACACTACCTTGAAGACCGATCCAAGTATACGCTTGAAGAAATTGGCGACATGCCCCACTGGATTAATGAACAGAAGAAAATTGCCATACCTGAAGTAGACAATAGACCAGGACCAATCACTGAACTTACAAAAATGAATGATAATCAAAGAGCTGCTTTCAACATCATTAGAGATCACTATCTAAATGCCAGCAACAACCAACGCATTATGATGATTACAGGTTTAGGTGGTTCTGGAAAAACTTTTGTTGTAGAAGCGGTAAGAAATCTGCTAAATGAAAAAATGTAGAGTGTGTGCTTTCTTTGGAATAGCTGCATTTAACATAAAGGGAACTACATTGCACTCACTTCTTCAGCTCCCAAAGAAGGGAAAAGAAATGGCCCATTGAAGTCATCAGCTTTAGCAAAATCGCAAACCGACTTAAATGGAATAACATATTTAATTATCGATGAACTCTTGTTATTGGCCAAAAGATGTTTGCTTGGATTAATAGACCCTGTAAACAGGCAACTGGCCATTTCACTCTTCCATTTGGAGGCTTGTGAATAATATTAGTTGGAGACATAGGCCAATTACCATCCATTGCTGATCAGGTGATATATCATACCAGACCAAAAAGAGATCTTGCATTAGCAGGATATTGCATGCATCGCAAATTTGAAACAGTGGTCAAAGTGAACGGGCCAAGGGTGCAGACCTTGCACAGCAACAGTTCAGAGATCTTCAAGTACGAGCAAGGGATGGCAATTCCAATCTTGAAGACTGGAATTTGCTTTTTTCTAGAGCACCTCAATCTGTAGATAACATATCTGATTTCCAAGAGTCTGCTGTGCATTTATCATTTGGAAATGACAAGGTTGCAAAAGACTACTTTATCAGATTAAGGCAACTAGGAGAAATATTTTGGAGATAAAAGCAAACCGCAACAACCCTACAGCAAAAAATCTAAGTGCAGAAGAAATGGGTGGCTTAGAACCAGCAATATATTTGTCCAAAAAAGCTAGGGTGATGTTAACACGAAACCTTTGGACAAAAGCAGGACTTTGCAATGGTGCAATGGGCACTGTTCGCCACATAATTTTGCCAGAGAATCATACACCTTCAATGCTACCCATTGCCATTATTGTACAATGTGATGATCATGATTACGTAGGACCAAGCTTTTGCAAAGATTTACCAAACTGTGTTCCTATCTACCCAGTAACAAGTTTTTCAACTAATGGCCTTGAAAGACAACAATTCCCATTGAAACTTGCCTGGTCAATAACTATTCATAAATCTCAAGGACTTACTCTTAAGAATTGCTGGATTGATTTGGGTCCTTCTGAGAAAGTAGCAGGTCTAACGTACCTGTATGTTGCTTTGTCTAGACTAAGAGTAAGCAAACTATCAAATCTTGTCATTGAACCAATGACCTTTGATAGACTCCATTCCATTAGGAAAAATTCAAACTACAGATACAGATTATTGGAAGAAACCAGATTGAACACTTTGGCTCTGAAAACATTTGAAAATTACAGTAATGAAGTCCAGTAAATAACAAGTATTACAAATCTGATTTATAACTCATTTTTATCTACAAATATAATACACTTGATGAATCCTTAGCCATTTTAATTACTTGAGAAAAAAATGTACTGCCTAACCATCAAACAAAACTCAGTGATCAATACTATAAATAGCTGAAGTTTATTTTAAAACCTTCCTATTTCAGTCCATTCACAATGCAAGCGTCACCCTCCATCCTCACCGAATACTTCAACTTCATCAAGTAAGTATTCTTCAGATGCTCTCTACAAGTTGTCCCTACTGAAATGAGAGATGAATCATTTTTTCCATACACTTTATCAGTAATATTACTTTTTTAAACTAATCCCTACTTTTCCTTTCCCTTTTTCAAAAGCACTTCGAGGATATGTACAATTGGTTCATGACATTAAAAATAGTGCCAATACCTCTAATAACTACTTTGATTTCATTTTCCAAGTTAATGAAGAGAAAGCAGGGTAATGATCAACAAAGGAGGCATATCCATGCACCACCTGATGCAGATGAAATGCCAGTCTGAGCAGGCGATACTTCTCACCAACTTGAGAACACCTCCTACTGGCACCATCTTCATGAACCAGAACACCACATTAAAAGATCTGCCATCTCCTTCCATACCATTTGTATTCAAGCCAGTGTCTTCCAATAGTGTAACAAACATTAGAACTATCCTCGAAAACCAGAACACAGGAATATTTACCATTTCAGGAGAATTGACTTGGCTTGGACCAGAAACCATTGTTAAAGATAAAGACAAAAGAGAAAATAGGGTGCATGATGCCAGAATAACTGACACCATGGGACACATGGAGCTGTCACTGTGGAGAAAACAGATTGACCAAATTGAGGATGAAAAATTTTACAATCTTACCAATTGTCGACTAAAGCATTTTTATGGAAAAAAGCTTTCAACTACTGATGAAACCATCATCACAACCGCCGAAAAACAAGATATTGTCAATGAAGCACCAGAAAAACCAAAAAACATTATTTGTTGCCCTGACATTTTAAAGGTGATTGTAAACATATATCCAATATGCAACAATAAGGACTGCAGAAAAAAGGTTGCTGCAAATCCTGGTTCCAGAATATTGCGACGTCATGGATGCAACAGATCCATGTTACTGAAAAACTGTTACATTGGAGAAAATGCATCATTTCAACTGGAGAAGGAAAACGCTCAAAAAAATGTAACTGCATTTGCTAAAGTGCTAAGTGCTTTTTTGAATGAAGACGTCTACAAGTACAGCGACAAGGAAAAAAAAAAGGACAACCAATACCAATGACATTGTTCCTGCTATAACTAATAATCATCATGTCCTCATATTCAAGTAACATCACATGAATTAACGTTCCAGTTTTTGTACCAATATATCTTTTACAGTTGATTTCATCTTACTTTGGCCACGTCAGTTCGCAAGTCTCTTGGGAACTTGGGAACTATATTCTAGGTTTGACACTCCCATTGTCAAAAAGGCCAATCACATTGGTTGTTTGCAAATGAAATTTGCAAATACTTTGCAAACTTCCAAAGCAACTTCGCAAGTTATGAACAGTATTTAATTGTAGCGCGCCACGGCATCGCCGAGTGAAAGTGACGACTTAAAGAGCTGGTTATCGACGTTTGAAGGCCAGTTAGACTCGAAGACACTTAGTTGTATTTACGAAACACTTAAAGCCAACCAGTTCAGTACTCGACTGAAGTTAAAACTTATCCGTGAAGAAGAACTGAATTTGATGTTTCAAAAGGAGTTGTCTCTTGGCGCGAAAGCTTTGCTGTCATGTCAGATTTCTCTACTCCAGGAAGAATCACCACTCCAAAGAAAAAACCGAGAAGAGAGGATTCAATTTGATGGTTCCCGTCAAAATGCAGGATCTAAAAAGGTAGGTAATATAGAGACTAATATTTACATAATCAACGTTATCAACAAGCAACTGATACACACATTTTTCTACGGCTGGGCGGAAAATGCGATGGTCTAATTAGTTGTTCTTTTTTAGAACGAACTAGAATGTACTCCGAGCTTTGGAGGATGAGCAGAAAAGACTGCACTGTCAGCTCACAACGGAAAATGAAGAACTTAGGGAGCTAGAGATGAGAATTGATTCCATGAACACACAAGTTCGTGAGCCGCCGCCAGTTGGTGAAGGGAAAAGCGTTTGTGACCACTGTCACCACCGAGGACATCAAAACCAAGCGTTGAAACCCCGTTCTTTGAAAAAATGTACGGAATATATATACTGTGGTATCAAGGAGAAGCACCCTGAATTTTTCAGTAAGCTGAATTCTCTTAAATTACAGCAAAAAAAGAGAAAAGATGCATGTCTCGCATGGTGAAATCCACAATTATCCATTATTACTGTATCTCCCTCTTTCAACACCGGATTGTCCGAAACCTCTTTTTCTTCTAAGGCTTCGGCAAAGAAATTTAACAGTTCCAATCCATTGGATGGTCCATTTATTACGTTAACATGGCTTACTCCGAAGACGCTGTGCAGCAAATTTATGGTAAACGTTGCATTCGAAGCATATCGCTGAATTTCAACCGCTGGTGATCCAATCTGTGAGTGACCATAGGTTCGATTGCCTGTTGTCTTAACAACAGAGCACTCGTCAAAAAAATGCATACTTGTTGAATCGAGTGTGCTGCACACATCTAAGTATTGAACAAGGCGTTGTTCCATGTCTTGAGTGAGTGACTCTCTCACAACCACATTGAGTCGTTTATACGAATAGCAAAGATCTTCCCGCACCACTCGAGTTAACGAGGCTTTAGAAGGGCAATTTTCTGTCAAACAGACGTGATTGTGTACCAGCTTTTTCTGTATTTCCTTGGCAGTAAGGCTTGGTTGTTGCTGCTTACAGAATTCAACATATGTCAGGACATCATCAGTTCTTGCATGCCGTATTCTATTTCCCCCAATCCTGTGTTCACTGTGTCCGTGTTTGCAAAAATTATCGATGATATTTTGAACCGAAATCTTCGCAATATTTAAGTCTCTCGCTATCTGTCTTTGACCAGTACACTTCAGCCATCTTTCCACAATTTCGTCTCTGACATTATTGGGAATTGCCTTTTCTTGTTGAGTGAAAGGATTGTGGGCCATGACTGATTAATAATTCTGCAACTAAAATCGCAACTTCAAATCGAACTTCAAATCGAAGTTCAAATCGAACTGCAAATCGAACTTTCCAATTTGAATTTGCAAGCACGCAATTTGGTTGGCTCTTTGATAATGGCAATCCGAAGTCTGGAATGTAGTTTCCAAGTTCCCAAGAGACTTGCGAACCCACGCCGCCAAAGTAATGGCCATTTTTTTTAAAATTCAGTAATTACTCTATAACTTGAGAGGACAAATATTAAATTAATTCCTTCTTTATCATCGCCATTTTGAAAACGAGGTGATTGAATATAATCATTGAGATCATCATAAATGTACATTCCATGAACAAAGACAATAGTTTCCCATGTTGAGCCATTATCATTTGAATATTATATTTGATTATTACCATAAGTACTATTAATATTATGCCAACTAAATGTCATTAAAAGTCTATCAAGTGCTATACCACATTTTTTTTCTTCACTTAAATAAATGGGAGTAAAAAACTTAACAATAAAATCTTCTGGTTTTTTTAACAATCTTTTCTCTATTAATAGATGAAATATGTAAAGCTTGGTCATTCATTTATAATATTAAGTTACATATTCTTTCAAAAGTCCTGACAATTGATTATTATCAATAGCACCTAGTTTGTTTAATGTATGAGCTATTTGACTAAATTCAGCTTGAACACCATTATTTCAAGTCTATCTAAGAAATCATTTACATTATTGTAATAAACAACACGGG
>NC_090890.1:19522027-19524527 GCF_036669925.1 Montipora capricornis
CCATTCCATTGAGAACAAAATCAGTACCAGTGGCGGTTGAACTCAGTCTTTCTCCTGTGCAGGAACATGGAGACAAGTCTAACTCTTTGTAAGTACAAAGTAGCGTTGCATTTCAGTTATCTTGCTTTTCATATTCTTTTGAAATACATGCACATTTGTCTGCCTGTATCCAATGCCATTGTCCAAAGATTCTTTGGTAGCCTAAAGAGAGTCAAAACAGGTAAAAGAGCAGCCATAGGACAGAAAACCACAGAAGATATCTTGACAATCATGGCCGAGGAGCCACCACTTGAAGAGTATGATGCCACTTCAGCTGTCCTATCATGGTACTCGAGCAAGTCAAGAAGATTAAGGTGGCTTACTACAGTTTTCCGCGGCTTTTTTTTTGCCGAATCATCCACGCACGCACGAGCGAGATATCATCACAACGCGCGGAAAATACACGCGAGTATTAAAGGGGAAACCCAACAAAACAATAAACATGGCGGTCGTAAAAAAAATTTTTCAAATCATTTCCCGTTTCAGTCTTTTCAAGAGAGCGGAATGTTCGTCAAGTTTATTGAGAGTAGAAAAAAACTTCCTGCTTAGAAACCGTAGTATTCTAACGTCAGGAAAATTGTGTTTTCTTGACAACACCGATTTGAGTAACATGAGCGGGCACACTATATTGTCGGAACAACAAAACAATTGTAAAAGTACATGCTCACTTCCTTCCTTTTGGCAAATTGCTCTTGTAACTGCTCTGGTCTTTGGCTTGTCCAAACACAAAGTAGCACATGCGGCCGGAAAGGAGAACGACCCGAGCCATGCTTTAACAAAATGTCGTTTAGAGAGGAAGCGAAAAGTCGCCGATAAAATGCTTTCCTTACGTGCGAGTAAGGATACAAATGCCGAACCACCAGCGAAACAAAAAAGCACTGGAAGAGACGAGAAACCAACAGATAGCCAGGTGAGTAGCTTCACTATGGATGCCATTGATGTTGGGTATCATTGTCACATGTAAAAGCCATGTGGTCAGTACTGAGGAGGTTGCAAAACTGAAATTGTTTCCAAGTAATTTTACCACAGAATTCAATAATTCAATACTAGAATAGCTGCAAGTTTCACCTACATTTAAAGAATTACTACTGTCTTAGAGCCACATCACCAGGAGCAAGGCCAATTGCCAAAAGAACAAGACTAATCTTCATGAACCTACTTCAACAGTGCCCTTGGCAGGATACAGAATTTGTGACTTTGGAAAACTTCAAAAAGATCTTGACAAATGCCAATTCTGTGACCAAGGTATATGCTGTACAGTAGTTTTAGAACATTTCTAGGCAACTATAGCCTACCAAAATTCAAGCTCATAATTTTTCATGAAGACTAAAATGTCAAAGGAATGTTTTCACACCAGTGAGGCTGGAAAAAATTAAGATGAATTTCTTGGGGTTTGCATAAATTCCTCTGCCATGAAAACTGAACCAATTTTTGTTACATGTAAGTTGTAGTCACCTGTATTTATCAATAATTATTATTTAGGTGAAGCTGGTTGTTGTTTTGAATGGAGATTTCATAATCCCTGTTTGTAACAAGTAAAATTTACCCTTCACTAAGTTTACACCAAACAGTCAGTATGGTAACACCCCAGGGGAAATTCCATGTAAAAATGATAAGATGTCAATGGCAAAGTGGTATAGAGCATATCTGATGAATGTTTAGGGCCAGGCATAAGCTCATTTCTACCAACATTGTCTCCCTAGAGGCAAGAGCTAAGACAGTCTGTGCAAAGACCAGCTTTACTAGTCTATGTTCTATGCTTGACATTTGCAGCACCTCAGGAAAATATTGCCTAAAGTAAAAAATGAAAAAGAAAAAATCTTGAAAACCCTCAAATTTCCTTTACGGTGAATTATCTGAACAAACTAATAATTTCATGGCCCACTCCTCTGGGAAGGCTGAAAAAAAGGACATGTGTAAAGCATAGTTTTTACTAAAAGGTGTTTTAATATTAAATGGTCTCATATATGCTTTCTGTTGTACCAACCTGTTGACAGGGAGACTTGATATTTTCTAGGATTTTTGTCACAATACAATTGAGTTTACAATATTTTTGTAAACAACAACAAAAATTAAATATCAGCTGAAAAAAGAAAATACAGGCATGTCTAAAAACCATAATTATTTGACAGTGATAAAGATGGAAATAAAATATTCAGCCCTGTGAATACAATTTCATAATCAATAAAAATAGCACAATAAACAGTATCCTTTCAAACAAGCAGTTTTACTTTTCAATTCTCTTTGTTCAGATGATACCATACACTAAGTTGTAATTTCTTAATACCTTATAGCCTCATAATAATGAATACTTTTAAATAAGATTTGTACCTCTTTGCAGGACCACTTTCTTTGTTCAATGTTATGGGTGAAAAGAAGTTTGGTATTTCAAGCACTTTTGCTATTCAGTGCAGTATCTGTTCCCAGACAAACCACATTTCAACCAGCAAACAACACCGTG
>NC_090890.1:19527027-19532027 GCF_036669925.1 Montipora capricornis
ATTATTTATTTAGTTAATTAATTATCTGAGATCAGCAACGCAGGAAGATCTTCATCCATCTCTCTCTCAACAAAACATTGCTGCTACTGCTCTGGCGATCGTCAAACTCGCTCGTGCAAGAAAAACCCGCAACCCGTCAAATTTTTCACGCCATACTTGAGAAAGACGAGAAAAGTGGCAATGCCACCAATGTTTTCAGGTTTAAAAGTGAAAAGGTAAAGATTGCGGCAGTTTTATGTAAAAACGTTTGGGTCTAATACAGGTAAACGTGTTTACTGGTTAGTTGGGTTAAAAATGAATTTTCAAAACGTGAATCAATGCCGCTTGATTCACGTGGAGCTTTTGTGAAAACTGCCGTGAAACAATTAAACCACCGCGACCCAAAAGGTATCAATTTTTTTTCAGCAAGTCATCTTGAGTTGGACGAAAATCATCGCTACAGGACAGAACTAAAGTATTTTTTTCTTATATTATCAGTAAAATGTTTAGTGGAATGAGCTTTTTGTGGATTCGGTCGAAGCGCCAGTCACAGCGTTATTTGTTTAGGGCACGCAATGATCTGTCAGGAACCAAAGACAATGCAGGATTGCTCTGTTTCTAAAACAGCAACAAATAACATGATATCTTTCCTTTTTTCTTATTACTGGGGAAAAACAACCATAACCTAAACGTATTTTAGCCAAGCAGGCGCAGCCGCAAAAAAATGTAAAAATATTAAATTTGCATAAACTGTCGCATAAACTGCGATTCCCGGGTTCATACAAAAGTAAATTACACCGCTTTGCCGGCTGCGTTTTACCGCTGTAAGAGCAGAAGTAACAACTCTTTTTTTAAACTATAACCAAGAAATGCCAAACTCCACGTTTTTAAATTTAATGTGTATTTTTTTAAGAAAGAATCGAAATCCGTGCGGAAGCCGGCCGTCACATGCAAAGTCACAGATTATGTTACATGTTAAATCATGTGGAACGGCCTTTGAACCGACTGTTTCGAAAGAAGAAAAAACATTTTCTGAGAGGTTTCGAAAACTGCAACCACAATCATATTAAAATTTTTAGCCACCTCATCTGCTATAAATATAATAAGCCAGAGTGCCCGGCTGGGCGACTGGGTAGTTTTTCTCACTCGCCTGAAACCAAATGTTAGTCCCCTCAGGCGACCGGGCGCCGTTAGAGCACAGCCTTGAGTTGTAGCCCCATTGAAATGCAAGTGTCCAGGGTACTTATTTTCCATTTTTTAAAGCTTTGAATTCGGTACTTGTTTTGTATTTGGAAATAATTTTTTAATTCTCAGATGGTACTTCTTCCTGTTTATTGTAACTGCTTGGAAGGACTAATCAATGGAGAGAAACTCTGCGGTAACTTCCTATTTTAACTCTTGAAATTTATTACAAAGTAAAAATTTAATGTAGTCCTTCTAAGCTATGCAGTAAAATAATGTCAACCCCACTTACTAAAATGAGCAAAGGAAGAAAACAGGTGTGAATAGTCTAGTTTTATTGTTTTTGAAGTTCTTTGATTTAGCTTAAGTTAAAGCTTATTTATCAAAGCTGCAAATGGTTAAGACAAGGATAAATTACAAAATTAATTACTGCCATGGGTATTAATTCTGTTGCTATATGTAACTTATTCATAGGATCGATGCTATTACAAGATTCTGTGATGTATTTTGGAATTATTATGGTTAATATTTAACAATTATTCGCCAAAGCTGGCGAAGTGATTATCAGTGAATATTCACCGATTATCACTGAGCCTGAGGCGAATAATTGTTTTAGTATAAATACACACGTGATTATTTCAAAAAAGAGAAAAAAAAAACATTTTCACACGAAATCATCTTCACTTACAGTGGCAAAACGACTACTGGCAGCCATTTTGTCCATCGAGGTGATTATCGGCTGATAATCTGAGATAGCGAGCCAATGAGAGCGCGCGATTTTGTATAATCTCCTGTGTATTTATACTAAAATCTCATATTTGGGATTATGTTGGGTCAGTATAATCCCATTCTTGGGGTTATGTTGGGTTTGGTAGAACTTTCCCAGTTTGGGAAATTCCCTCTGAAATCACAAATATAACTCAAAAATTTACCATTTTTAACCAAGTTTGGGAATTGAAAAAAATTCCCCATGAGAGTCAGTGCTCCCTTGATGAAATCAATAATTGGCAAGAGAACATTATCATAACCAGGTACCTTACTTTTTCCTTCTCTGAGAGCCTGGATTTCGCCAATTTTTTCACTGTTGATCACTTTGATGAAATAGCAAATTTTACCATAGATAATGCTCCTTTCATGGAAATTTTTGCACATCTCTATGAAACATCTCCCACGGACCTCAAAACCAGCAGCAAATTTCCGTTTGTGAGCCAAATGGTGATGTCTAAAAATGGTTATCTCTTTACCTCGATCGGGCTCCCGTAATGTCCCAAAAAGGATATTTGTCATCTTTAAGATTTTCGGGAACAAGTGACTAGCATACAACCCTCGAATTCGATGATACGGGAAGGAAGACCCTGGGAACATGAATATTACATAAGCACTTATCCGATCACCTGTATCACCTGTAACTTCGTCTGCTCTCAGTCGCAAACAAAATGTGGATACCGTGCCCTAAAGAGCTTACCCTGGGTGCCAGAGGTTTTATTTTTCTTTCGCGAGGAGCGGTTAAATCGGTTAAATTGCGAACGGAGAGGCAAAAATAAGTTCCCTCAGCTCACCACGACGGCTTCGGAGTTCGGCATCGCCGCTCATAGAGATCAAGCCAAAGGAAAAAAAACCCTCTGGTACCCAGGGTATAAAGAACTGAATTGCAAACCACCACATCTCAACACTCTCCAAGTCAAACAGATTCCAGAGCGAGGGAAACTTATTTTAATTTGTAGTTCACAGCATTTGATTTCAGTAGTACAGCTGTTTGAACTACGCATAGTATGAAAAGGGTTCGTTATGACCTCGTTCAGTAGTTATTTTCAAGAAAAAAGGAAATGTCATGCATCAAAAAATCTTACCACTGTAACTACTGCAGACAACCTTGTTTTCCAATCTTTAAGTTTCTTGCACCACCTCAATCAGCTGAATTTTTCCAACGTTTCCTAAAGTTGCTTAAGCAAAACATGAAAGGAGAACTGGGAACTAGAGCTCAGGACCCACCCCACTGTACTTGAGCGGTCCCGTAGGACTGCAAACACAACAAACACTTTTCTAACACAAAACAGTATTATCTGAACACAACAAACTATTATCGAAACACAACACAGTATTATTGAAGCACAACACAACATTATCAAAACACAACACCATGTCACACAACAGAATGTCATCAAAACACAACACATTGAACGGAGAGAATTCAAATGGCACGGTTCATCTCGGCGGATTGTATTCGGAAAAAAGGTAATACTTTTCGAGGAATTCCCTTTTTCTCGCTTTGACCGGAATGCCCGGAAATTTCGGTACCATTTGTCCACTATGACAAATGCCAGAGAACATAGACCGTTTCATTTGTTTTTCAACCTGAACAACGCGTTTTTCTGGCAAATGATACAGCACATTCCCATTTTCTTTTTCTAAGTACAGAACATGCAGTACCATTTGTCGAAACATTCTCACCGAAAATTTCATTCAAATAGTAAGTGCTCATTATTTTCCCGATTACGTCATGAAGGATGTTATTATACAAAGCATGAACCCATCATTACTCGACCCAGTGGCGGATCCGGAGACATTTTTGTTCGCCATTTTGCCTGGAAAAAATGTTTTGTCTGAACTGAGGAACTGGTTTGAAATCTTTTTCAAAATCTTGCCCTTTTTGTGGACAAAAAGTGAAAAATGACTCTAGCGCAAGTGAAACAGATCAAGGTGCAACAAAATGCCTGAGCTTCTTAAACTAATGCAGCTTGGTCGTCGTTACCATTTCCTCGAAAATAACACTGCATGGTCGCCATGATCACATTTTCAGTCCCACAGCCTGTTCGAAGAACTCTTGGGTAACCTCTGCTTGATTTAACATAATCGTAAAACAATGAAGCTACGTGGCATGGGTCATTATTCGAGGGGAAAAATTTCAACCACGTGACCCGACGACTGAAACGGTCCACCGCACCATGAATAGGAAAACCTTATGGCTTTAAGTTATTGTAGCCGTCAACGTGCCAAGCAAAATTTGGGCCTGGGTTAGTGTACGACCTTCTCCTTAGTGCATGAGCCTTTCGCAAGGCTGTTTCTTCAGGATCAACTTGACCTTTCTTCTTGGTGCCACATAGCTCGATAACCTGCAGCCTGGACCGTCCAATTCTTGTTGAATGGCCTGTTGTTGGATCTTAATCGGTACTCGCGAAGCCTATTGTGCAAAGTACGCGTAGACATTTCTGTTCCATGGTACATTTCTAAAAGGAGTAATATAGCCGAGTAAGTTTCCTCGAGCTCTATTAAGCAGTTCAAGAACTTAAGAAACACATCAATTCTCGCGACAGATCGACACATTCGAAGATGGCAAACAAAATGGCGGGGAATGATTTTAGCCGCATAACCTGCCACAGGGTCGAGTCAATGATGGGTTTATGCTTTGTATGGTAACATCCTGCATGATGCCAGGTGTAGTCAATCGATAAACTGATAATCGATAACAATCAATAGCAATCGATATCAATCTTCGATTTCAGATTTGGTTTATCGATTGTTATCGATTATCATCGTTTTTTATCGGAAACTATATTTGTCAATTTCTACAAGTTAAAAATTGACACGATGTATTTTCTATGGTTTTATTGAGTCATTCAATCGTGGATATGCAATGCAAATATCAACAAGCTGATTCTAAAAGAAGAAGAACAATAACAGAAATAATTTGGTATGTTTATATTCATATATATTCAGCGCAGTTCAAAGAAAAAGAGAAAGTTGCGACCAAAGTAGCGGTGTGCAACCCTCTTGTCTCGCTATAGCAACGCCATAAATATGGAGCAAAATAAATAATAAAATCAGTGTTTTTATAATTT
>NC_090890.1:19562027-19569527 GCF_036669925.1 Montipora capricornis
TGCAACATATCGCAACAGGGCGGCCAAACGTATGCAAAATGTTGTGCCCTACAACGTTGCAAGATGTTAAGTTGAAAAGTTGTGAGCGTTTGGCCAGGCCTTAAGGTGATTACCTGGTTTTGCAATGCGCAACCATACTGCGCATAATTTCTTGCATTATTGACGCGCGCATTAGCTCGCGCACATAAATAAAATGGCGGATTTTCACTGACGCCAAGCTTAATCTGTCAAGGAATGGCTATTTTCTCCTGAACGAGCACGGTGACCCCCTCTTTTTAATGGTGTTATGTACTCGTAATAGCTCCACGGAAAACACATTTTAAAGAGACAAAAAGTTGGATAGTAGAAGTTGTAGTATCATAGGCAGCCCAAGTTTGCATCACTACAGGCAGCCGTTGAGAATTTAAACGCGTTATAAGACTTTGTATGGGAAATAAAATACCGTCGATTATGAAGCCTAAAAAAGCGCTCAATTTAACGTTCATGCAATAAAATGAAAAAAAATTGACTCACCTCTGGTTTATTCTTGCGCGTTTTGGTGCTTATTTTACCGATTTGGCAATTCCGTGTTTTCACTGTTCTAAGACGAAGTCAAGGCCGTAAGCTCGCGTAGTCAGCTCAGAGGCGGTTTGCGCCTCAAAAATCCATCCCCATCATTTGCGAACCTCGGTGAATGTTTCGTCGTCAAAAATCCCCACGCACTTGGCTGGAAATGAGCATTTTTTGCTTCCGATTCCACGATAGCTGATGATTTCAAAATTGGTCACGGAGCTTGGGTCCGAGGTCAAATTAACTCAACCCGACGAGATACAGTCATTTCATGTACAACACTTACCCCATCGCCAATGATGCGGCTTCTCGAACAGCTCCATGGTTACGGTCGGGTGGAGTTAATTTGACCTCGGACCCAAGCTCCGTGATCAATTTTGAAATCATCAACGGTAAAATCATAGGCAGCCCAAGCTCGCGTCACTACAGACAGCCGTTGAGAATTTAAACGCGTTATAAGACTTTATGAAGCCTAAAAAATGCTCAATTTAACGTTCATTCAATAAAATGAATCAAAATGACTCACCTCTGGTGTATCCTTGTGCCTTTTAGAGTTTATTTTACAGTTTCGGGAAGTCCGAAAAGTCATTGAAAACACAGACTTCCCGAAACTGTAAATTAAAATAAACTCCAAAAGGCACAAGAATACACCAGAGGTGAGTCATTTTGATTCGTATTATTGAATGAACGTTAAATTGAGCATTTTTTAGGCTTCATAATCGACTGTATTTTATTTCCCATACAAAGTCTTATAACGCGTTTAAATTCTCAACGGCTGTCTGTAGTGACGCGAGCTTGGGCTGCCTATGGTAAAATAAGCACCAAAACGCACAAGAATACACCAAAGGTGAGTCAGTTTTATTCATTTTATTGAATGAACGTTAAATTGACCGTTTTTTAGGCTTCATAATCGACGGTATTTTATTTCCCATACAAAGTCTTATAACGCGTTTAAATTCTCAACGGCTGCGTGTAGTGACGCGAACTTGGCATGCCCATGGTAGTATTTGTATAGAAATGACGTGGAAACTGCATTTTGAGCTATACGCTGAGTTTGAGGTGATGATGTAGCGGTCCAATTTGCTTCCTTTTTTTTGAAAGCTTGTGCAATTTCAAATCACTTTACTGGAAGTTTTTAGCCCGGACAAACAAGTAGGCTTAAGTTTTCCGGAATATTCAGTAGCGTTTGCTATATAATTACAATTTTTCCGGTTGATCAAGTTTCAAACGCTTCTCCCGTAATTCGGTAAAAAAACACTTAACATAAAGAGCATGCAGCTCGAAAACAAGCACGGTGACCTCATCTTTTTACTACATTTTTTTTAATGTCCTGTGCATAAATATCAATTGTGCCAAGTTTGACAGAAATCTGGATAGTACGTCATTTTCAAAGGAATCACCTTAAGGTGACTGAACACAGTTTTTGATACCTACGTTTCATTTACCTTTTTCTCTCAAACCCTTGATCCTTTGGTCGCCAAAAATGGTAGCAAGCAAGTTAACAACATGAACCTCGGTTTTTTGATAGTTAAGCTGACGAATATGCCGTTGCCATGGTAACATGAATAACTATAAACAGGCCTTCAAAATCGGTTTGGTTTATTTGCAGAAAATCCGGTCGTTAGATTTTCTTTATAATTTGCATGCAACAAGCTTGTAACTATGCTCACAAGTTAACACTATTTTAATAATAACTTGACAGAGAGATATTTTTAATTATCCATCGTTGAAGGTTCAGTGGAATATCTAGAATTTTCTCTGTTAAAGTTCAAATTTTTATGAGTACCCCAGTCACTTATTTCCTAACGTATTTTCATACCACATTTCCTTACATTCTAACGAGTGATTCTCGAGAAATCGGCGTATTTTCAAGAAAGCTATACCACATTCAATCGCAAATTTCTAACTTACTAGGCATGCGCTGCATTTAACTGGGTTGTTTCGATAACAAAGAAAAAGCTGCGAATTGCGGAGTTCTTTGCATCCTTACCTTTTCTAACATACATTTCTCATAAAAGACTAAAACCATTAAAACACTTTGTTAATTATGAGGAAAAATAGTACAGATAGCGGATCCATTGAGCAAATGAAATGATTGCTGTATTGAAGCCACGTTTATTTTTTTGCAATCCTTGCGCGCGCGCTGCATTGCGTTAGCAAGAGCGCGCGCGGAAACTGTGTTCAGCCACCGTAAGCTAACCTACCCGGTATTCTAAGTTACCCCTCTCTCTCGAGAAGTTGCTCGATATTGGTTACCCACCCACTCACAAAGGACGGCCACGGCACCGGGAACTTCATCCCCTAATATACAACACATACTTAATTGACCGCTTCCCATAGGGGCTTTTTAGGGCCAATGAAACACAACGAAACCACGGAACCGAATAACAACAACTGTTAAGAATCCCAACTGGCCGGAGGCAAGCCAGTTGGCTATTTACATGTGCGGCTGGGAAGTTGAACCAGGATCAAATTCAACGAGTGGTCAGAGCGAATCTTGTACCCGGGATCTCCGGACTTCAAAGCAAACACCCTAACCACTGGGCCACACGGCCTCTTCTCGACTTGTAGGTGGGTTCTTTAACATCCCACAGGGAACTTAAAAACAAGGAAGATATTCGTGAGGCGGGGACTACGGTTTGAAGTCATTATCCGAGTAGACTTGAGAGTCTAACCATTTGCGGGTGCAATAACGAAGGCAGCACTTTCTCTTCAGTTATTTTAGGACCCCAAGTCTTTCTCCGGCCGGATTCGAACTCATACCCGCCCGCATGGGAGCCCAGTGCTCAACCAAATGAGCCACTGGTGCCTGGTTGATTTTGGCCAACTTTTAACGTTTGATGCAAACGAAAAGCTGAAATTTGCGACTTGCCAAAAATTGAAAAGAAAAAAGTGTTTCATTTAAGCTCGTTTCTTGTCTGTGATCTGCAGATATCGGGAAACTTCTCAAAAGAGAGAGAGAGAGAGAGACAAGTAAGGATAAGAATAAGAAAACGTTCATGCTCTTATAACAAACAGTAACTTAAAGTAAAGGTGATGCTAAATCTCTCTCGCTGACGCAGCCTTACGTCCAAAAGCACTTATGTCTAGGATTGACCCTAAAAGCTCGTTTTCACGAGCGACGGAATCAGAGTTTTACGGTTAGACTTAAAGGCTTAGTTTATTGAAAATTAGATTGTCGGAGTCGGAAGCAGAAGTGGAAGAACAAGCCAATCACAATTCACAGAAGTGGGCCCCGTTAAGGTGGAAATTTTGGGGCCAAAACAAAAGAAATGAAAACTGACATGGTAGACCGCAGAGCAGAATTTTCTTCTTTGGCTTCTTCTTCTCCTTATTTTGCAAGACTTAATAGTTTAGTAGAATATACGCGACTGATTTAAGGAAGTTTTTTTTCTGTCCCCGCTCTGCCACTTTCGCGGGGGCGCGGGTCCAAAAAAAAACATCCTCAAATCAGTCCCGTATATACTACTGGTTTCTTTCATCACATACCTGATTTAAGCCCAGCTTGTTCGGCCGCCTCCTGCCAAGCATTATCTTTCATGTTCTTATTTTTAAACATTTAGCAAGACGTGTTGTATAACACGAGGAAAAAGTCTTACAGCCTCCACAACCTTCTCGTCCATGCTTGTTGATTGGATTGTTCTTCCGCTTTTGCTTCTTCCGATTTCGATTTTTGATTTTCACTAGATTACAAGCGCTATTACGACTCCGACTCCGATTCCGTCACCAGTGAAAACCACCCTTAATTAAACGCACACCCTATTTTGACACTCAACGCGAAGTGTCCCTTTAAGTCTAAGCATTTACTACCTATTTCCAAGAACAGGGTAAAGGGCAAAGGTTAGCGTTAGTTTTAGCTTTGGGTAAATGCCGCTGTTTATTATGCAAGTATAGAGATTTTCGTAAATTTCCTTGATGAAATTAAAATGATATGGTCACGACAGACGATGTTTTTCACTGGTGAAAAATTATCTTTGGCTGGTAGTTTGTTGAGCTTTAGCGTGGGCAGCCTATGCACCGACGGCAGCAGTCAAATTTGAAAACATGGCGGCCGAATGGTGTATGGTCTTCAAAGTTTTTGTCCTTTTATTGCTTAGTTTTCTCCACAACATACCTAAAAAAATCTTTAAGATTTTTTAAAGTATTCAAGTGAGGTATGGAAGGTAAAGAGTTCTTTTATTTCAAAAACATTTTGCTATTTGTTTGGGTCTTTTGTTGAGTGCTTTGATAGCCTCACAATAAACACTTATCTCTTTACATATATGATCTGCATACTATAAAAATTACTTCATGGTTGGCTCATTTGCACGATTTTTATTACTCAATAGAGGTTTTGCACGGCAGCCATGTTGCATGGCAAGAACAATGAAAATGTTTTGCATTAAGCCCGCCGCACACTTGAGGAAAGAGCAGAGCAAACTGCCTCGCGAGGCGGTTTGCTCAGCAGTTTCCTCACGTGTGCGGGGAAATTGTGGTGAGAAATTCGCCTCGCAAGGCCGTGTGGATAAAATCAAACATGTTTGATATTTTTGGCCTCGCGAGACAAATTCCTCAATGTGTGCGGCCATCGTGAGAATCGAGCTGAGCTTGGTTTAATCAAGCAGCCAATAAAAGGCATGGCATACTCACGTGACTCCTGCAGTTCAGGATGGCGTCGGAGGAAGAAATTCCGACGTCACTGAAGTCACGTGAGAATGCCATGTATTTTTATTGGATGCTTCATTGACCAAACTCAAATCGATTCTTACGATGGCCGCACACAATGAGGAATTTGCCTCACGAGGCGAAAAATATCAAACATGTTTGATTTTTTCCTCACGGCCTCGCGAGGCCAATTTCTCACCAAAAGTTCCCCGCACACGGTGAGAAAACGGCTGAGCAAACCGCCTCGCGAGGCAGTTTGCTCAGCTCTTTCCTCACCGTATGCGGCGGGCTTTAGAAAGAACATTTGTTCCCATAGGAGAAAGAACCTATTGTTCCTGCCATGCAACATGGCTGCCGTGCAAAACCTCTATTCTTGTGAAGGATCGTTTAACTTACTCCTTCGCTTCACAACTCGTGAATAAAAATTGTACGCGCTCACCAACCATGAGGTAATCTACGTTTAGCTTTTACTTGAAGAGCAGCATTTGGGGGGCACTTTGTGACGCTTACTGAAATCCGCGTGCATCTAATTAGGGTCAATCCAGGACATATCTGTCCTGAATCCGACACTTGCTGTATTATAATCTCTTTTGTGCCATTTACCTTTGGTTACACTGGGTTTTGCATTTTATTGTTGTGTATTTGCTGTATTCGGGAGCTCCGAGTGTCTCTGCTTCGTGCATAAACGAAATTCAGACATCTCTTTTTGGCAGCAAAACAAAGTACTTTAGAGCCTTTCATTGAACATCATTGAGGAGCAAGGATGGCACACTTGGTGCAAGAGGTCCTGAGTTCGATTCCCGGATCTCGCATCCTTGTTTCGACTCCTTTTCTTTCGGTGTAGCTAAGTAGCTTTAAATACCTGTTAAACGGAGCACTGATGCAGTGGGGGAGTAAAATGAGCGCACCGTCGACCTCAGGTTTGTCAGTGATTAAAAGTTACTGTTACTAGTTATCGACGTTAAATAAGGTCTACTTTACTTTACTTTACTTTACTCTAAACGAACCTACGATTATGACGAAATTCAGTGAATATCTTACCCGGCGCTTGAGGAAGAAAGTCTTTTAGTGAAATAGGTTTTTCTGACTCTAGAAAAGGAAAATACGTGACAGTGTTAAACGCTGACAATAACATGACGCAATAGACCTTTTCGGCTTGTACATTTTGTTTTCCCAATACAGATCATGTGATAATATTCAGGAGGTTTGGTCTTTTGTTTTGTTCATTAAAATGAGCGCATGCAAGCATGAATATGCCTGCATGCACTCTTTTTAATGAACAAAAGCGCATGCAAGCATGAATCTGCCTGCATGCACTCTTTTTAATGAACAAAACAAAGGACCAAGTCTCCTGAGTATTATCACATGATCTGTATTGGGAAAACAAAATGTACAAGACGGAAAGGTCTATTCCTTTACTGAGAACAGGAAAAGGAAAGCGTGGTAAAAAAATACACAAAGAACAAAGAAGAAAATCACTTAATACACTCGGCTTTCTTGTTAACAGAAATCAGTGAATGTCAATACCAACAAAGATAATAAAAGTGAACACAGTAGTATTACTAGGAGCAGAAGAGGAGACAAAGCAACAACTCCAGCCTCAGGTCAGGGCAGATATTCAATTAGAAGTCCGCACCTCAACTACTCGGTCGGGATCCCCCCCGAAGAAATTAGCCCACAAAATTACCTTCTGTTAAGTATATCGCACGTCCCATGTGAATGACCGCAAATTTAACCTTGCAAAAGAAAATAGGACACATAACACATAAAATTGTATATCGGTGCCTTTGTCTGCTGGCAAATTCTCGATGTTAGATAACAACAAATAACTTAGGTTTTGTATGCAACTACTGACGTTAACGGTGCTATGCGCCCGTGGGAAGTATGATAAAATAGTCGCATTGTGAAATTTGAGGCGTACGACATCATGTGAAAGAGCTTAATAGCCGTATTTAACGGTTAAAGTGAAAAACTTCCCGATTCCGCAGCTATTTAAATCTAGCGTGATATTTCTTATTTATCTTTCGTCTACAAAAGCCGGGGGAACTTTTATGATATCGAGCATTTGTTCTTCGAAAATTGAAGAAATAAATGTCGCCTTGGGCTATATTCTCTGTAATTGCCGCCCGTTTTTCCTAATGACATTCAAATTTACCGCCGGCATACGGCCAAATTTCCCGGCGATTTCGCCTCATTCTGCGCGCTGTGTACTGCCCGAAGACCAGCGGGAAGATGAGTCGATTTTGAATCGAGATAAACGGGCCAAGCTCCCTAGGGGTTTTGTTGCTCGTACTTTCGAATCCTGCA
>NC_090890.1:19572027-19604527 GCF_036669925.1 Montipora capricornis
CTGGTTTACCTCTTTCTAAGAAGGGATTGCTGAAAATTTCGTATATCGTGCAGACGCATTAAGAACGATGAGATTTGAGCAACTTACATCGGTTATCCTGATCAAAAATGGACTTCCAAATGTTTGATAAATTTCCTGTTGAAACAGAAGGCATGAACGCTTACGAAGAGTTTGTTTGCACTTTACACAGAACAGCTCAACTAAACTGATAGAGATTACAGTGGGTCTTGTTATCTTGTTGCAAGGCCGAGTCACCCTGGCTCTATTTTCCCCAAAACGATAAGAAGAAGTGCTTTTGGTGGTTTAGTTCGTTCACATAAGAGTTATTTTTTATAATCTAGACCATATCGTGTAAACAAATGTGAGAGACACTGCATGCATCATGTAATTCTCCAGAGAGTCTCTAACAACGGGTTCTTACGATTTTCCCTTTAGCCCTTGGTATCAGCAATGCCACTGAATTAGATGCCCCGCACAATGTGATTTGCGCTAAAATGAAAAGACTAAAAACTGAATAGTTCTGTTCACCGCTAGGTCATTTGAGCAAAAAGAGCGTTTACCTTACTAAAATGTGCCACGGGGACTAAAAGTTCATCTTTACCGAGCTCTATTTCATCCTCGGGAATTTCCTGCAACAAGTGATGCAATGCCACTTTAGGGACACAACTAATGGCAGAGTAGCAATACAATGTTTAAAAGTCATAACGCCAAGAAAGGAATTACAATAATAAGGTTGCGAAATTAAAGTAGAGTTAAATAAGAGCAGAGCACAGAGCGACTACTTCGACTGTACATACAAACTAAGAGGGTGACAGCATGGTGAACAAAAACCTTTCAACCTTTAACATGAACATTTAACATATTATTACAACAACATTAACAACAGAATATACTAATACAAGTCAGACCCAAAAATAGCGTAGCTAATAGGGTCGGATAGGAACAAAACAGATAATATAGCCTATCTTACAGGCTGGGCGAAATTACGTTCACAATGACGTCATCAAATTCTAAAATTAAAATCGCAAGGTGATTTGAATTTTTATCTACAGGATGTTGAAGATGACCTAGAAATAACTCTTTTTTCAAGTTTCCATTTCCATGACGACTTTCGTTTCGAAAACACAGCATTTTGAATTTCCGAATTGTCACCTTGCGAATTGACACTATGACATAAAGTTATTTGGTTGAAAAAAAGGCCTATGCCTATGAATCTCAACGGGAGGCACTGTGGCCTCATGGTTAGAGTGCTCGACTCCGGATCGAGTGGTCCGGGTTCGGGTCCTGGCTGGGGACATTGTGTTGTGTTCTTTACTCTCACGGTGACTCTCTCCACCCAGGTGTATAAATGGGTACCGGCGTAATGCTGGGGGTAACCCTGCGATGGACTAGCATCCCATCCAGGGGGGAGTAGAAATAGTCCTAGTCGCAGCGGAGATAAGTGCCGGCCTGATGGGCTTTCTGGCTCGTAAGCAGAGACTTTACTTTACTTTTATGAATCTCAGCAGCCCGAGCGTTTCAAGTACAATAGGAGATGTGTTTATCATACAGTGTTATTTTATCTCATGAGCGAAAAAGAAGCGCTTTAATCGCCAAAGGAATCCCAGATGTTCGTGTTGATTTTTGGCCGCCATATTGGTGCACAACAGTGATGCACCAACATGGCGGCTCCATACAAAACTCTCTAAAGTTGCGTGAAACCCTTCGACAAATAACTCAGAAACGATGTACCGCACAGGCCTCAGAACAGGTGAGGTGATTCATGAATTTGTCTCCTACAACATTCCAAACTTTGGCTTATTTCATTGAAGGTTTTCGATTTTATTTTTTTGTTGCGTGACAGTGAAAATACTACACCTACAAACAACAAATATAATGAAATAAAATTAACGCAAAAACAGATAAACGGGTAATAACCGGTAATAAGATTCTTATGATTACAAATACATAAGTATTTAAAAGATTAAAAAGAAATAACGAAAAAATAAAAATAAACATAAAATAAACAAATAAATTATATTTGTAAAAAGAAAAGGCAAGTGCTATTACAACGACGTCGATATATTACTATTAAGAGCCCTATTATTTTAGTTCCATAAATATGGCAGTTAAAATTGTTCACAGAAACACGTTCAGACAATTTTAATCGTTCACTGAAAAAGTTCATGACACCGTGTTAGAAACAGTTAGAATTTTGAGCCCCCCCCCCCCCCCCCCCCCCACGCTCCCACTTTGTTGAAGAATAAAGACTACCGACGAGCAAAGAAATATATGGCGATTCCAATCAAGCTAAATTGCTTCGTTCAAGTTATTTTTGTACATGATGTCTTCAGAACGTGGGAACATTTTTCATGTAAACTTACTTCTATTCTGAACGTTCTTTGTGCCTGGGTGGTCAGATGCTCGAGTGGCACATCATTGCCCACAATGGTAAACACTTTAGAACTAATAATCTCTAGAAGTCGAAGTTTTCCAGTGCCGTCAGGTTGTAAATCCACTTGTTCTCGAGCCTCATTGAGTAGATCCGACACTGTTCCATCTTTGTTTGGAAAGAGAACAAGCTCTCTCTCATCCTTGAACTGGTTGGCTACCCAAACGCATTTGAATTGTCTCTTGTTTTCAAGTTGGTCAATTGGAATGGTAAGCACTTGATAGTAAAGTTTTTTAGGTCCTCGCGGTTTGTAATATATCAACAAATCTCGCAGAGTTCCTTCGTACGTACATCGTAGAGCATTCCCTGGGGCATCGCGATATCTAAGGTATAACAGGGCATCATCTTCGTTATATAGCATTGAATAGGCACAAGAGCAAACCCTGAGCATTCCATACTAAATGGTGGAATGGAAAAGGTTTCTGATACTTCGACTAATTCTGTGTTGTAACTAAAAAAAGACTGAACAGCAAAGTCGCAGAGAAGAACTTACAGCATGTTAGGAAAATTACCTTGTTCCTTCTACTTAGCTAGAAAACCCATGAGTTCTCTCCCAGATGGATTTCTTTGGTCGTGTTCTAATGGGATCAACCGTTTCAAACGCAACCGGTTAAGGTTGAAGCGGTTGAGGTTTCCCAATAAAACACTTTTCCAACCGTTTTCGGTTGAAACGCAGTAACTCCTGGGAATAGTTATTACCAGACTTCTCAGCGTTGACAAGTTGAGGGAAAGCAACACGGCAGGAGCCCGCGGCCGACTTTAAATGGCCCGCGTAAATGACAGCGGTCGCTGCCCATGCTTTTTCAACCAAGTTTGATGCCGGTTGAAAAAGTTGATCAACCAAATCAACCGAAAACGGTTCTTTTTCCGAATAGAACACGAAAAAACCCAACCAATCCAACCAACTAAAAACGGTTGATCCCAATAGAACACGACCTAAGAAACGACGACAGCTACGGCAACGAAAACGCCAAGAAGCAGTAATATTATTGGCTTAAAGAGGAAAAAATGATCGAGCGGCGCGCACTTTTGTACATTTCTCTCCCGTACTCGTCAAAGCAAAAACTTAAAATGACCAATTTTCAGGTTTTGACGCAACTGGTCCCTGGTTGTAGCATACTTCCTCCTTATTGTACAATAGGGAGCTTTAGCAACGACGGGAACGGCAACGAGAACATCATGTAAAAACATAAATCACGTTATTGCGATCACTTCGCGACTATTCCAAGCTTTTTAATATGACAAAGATGTTTCAGTCCCTCAGGAATGAAACCGTTACGAGCGGTGCTTAATTTAGGGGAGAAAAATGAAAATTTATCTCCAGGTGCTGACGTTCTCCATAACACTTCAAACTTGGTAATTTCACGTTGTTGCTTTGCTGACGACGGCAAAGAAATGGACAAAAATGAAAAACGCACGTGCAGGGCGTGCAAAGCTATTGTTTTTGCCCACTAAATATGCAAATTTGTGACGTTCTCGTTGCCGTCGCCGTTGTCGTTGCTAAAGCTCCCTAATATAAACAAGATGGAAACATCGTGAAACACTTAGAATAGTTCATACTACTAGTTTGAAGTGACGTTTTCGTCGCCGTAGCCGTCGGGTTACATAAACTCCCTATTGTGTATTTAATAAACTTAATTCGCATTGACATGTTTAATCATTTTAAAGTAATGTACAAAAGGTAACAGAATGCAGTAAAGAAAAATTGGTACTTTGTCATCCTAGTCACGTCGAATGTTTCCGTCGCAAGTCTTGTTTCTCTGTAATCGCACAAATTCGGTAAGAACTGTCGTTTGCTGATTAGGTATTTTCAGTTTAGGTTCTAAGCACGTTTCTCATTGCCAAATCGAACCGCTTCGTCTCGATCTCCCGTGTTTGTCGGAGGGTTGGGGCGCATTCCGCTTAAACGCTGAATCATTACAACATCGCAGTTAGTTTCTTGCGCTGCACAAAAGAATTTAAAAACTGTGTCAACCTGGTTCACATTTCCAGATAAGTTTTGTTTTCATCTAAAAACTGTTGTCATTTTTAACTGCATGACTACCACCACTGCTTATTTTATCGACACTTGTATCACCCGCAAAAAAGTGTCAAATCCAAAAATCTGTCACAAGAGAAGTTCCGAGCCACTTACGCCTGTCCCTTGAAAAACTGAAGCATCATTGGATCAATCTCCAGATGCGACGACACAGCTTTGGCAACCTATACAACAGTAAAAGAAATTCACACATGTCGTTTATTTGTTTATTTTACTTTATGGTTTACTTGTTTGAGAATTTATAGGCGCATTTGATTATACTTAGATAGAATTTGCGCCTGTTACAAATATTAAATACTATTATTATTATTATTATTATTAGTCTATTATGATTATGATTATGATTATTATTATTATTATTATTATTATTATTATTACTACTATTAAAGTCGGTGGTATTACTGATGCTGTACCGCTCATTCAATTTACTTCAGTAAACTTGTAATATGATCTTGCCATCACTTCTGTTCTCATTTCTTCCCCCGTTCGTGGCATTTACTGCTAATGACCAAGTTCCTACAAGTCGTTGCTTTGTAGGCATTTAGAAGAAAAAAGTACCTGCATGTAGTTCATTCGAAGAGAAAGATTCACACAGAACCCAGGGTCTGTTGGAAGATTTTTATCACAAAATAAAACTTCAACCCTGTTGTGAAGATCTCTGTTAAGAAAAGAAAAGAAAAGGAAAAGAAGATCAGTGTTGATCAGTAAACGTCCAGAGTTCAAGGATTCAGTTGATTCATTTTGGCAATAAACAACGCCCACCTGAAATAATCCGTTACAGTGGGTAATTCACTATTGCTTATCACATCTTGCTCGCATCTACAAAACACCACAAAATAGAAATGAAATTCAAAAGGTGAAAAGAAAAAAAGGATCTGGGTCATCGATGTTGCTTTTTTGTTTTCGTTCTTTGCCAATAGGCCTTTTCCGATATATTAAAATTCAGCTTGATAGCGAGTCAGTGAGGACAAAGAAAAAGGAAAGTGGAAGATATGTAAATATTTTTCACATTAATTCCCACGTGTTTCTATTGTCTTTGTCCTCACTACCTCACTTTCAAGCTGAATATTTAATATATCGAAAATGGCCTATTGCGACTATGGCCAATACCCGTGACTGCTAATGAACGGGGTACATATAAAGCATCTGTTAGAGGGGGTTGCGGAGCAGAATCACAATAAACAATCATAACAAACCTCTGAAAACATATTATGTCTCCATCCATGATTTCTTCAACCCCCTGTTTGAACACAAACACGAGATGTTAACGGTTAAATAGTTTATGCACAAAACCTATTGGTATAAAACAGCTAATGTACATCCCTCTGTAAACGAGTTCGTAGGCGCTTTGTTCAGACACTCTTTGTTTCCAAGATCGTTAATTCATGAACCGACTACGACGCACGAGGACAATACAATTACATGGACATAAAGGACAAAAAGATAGGGGTAAAAAAGCGCTGATAGGTCCTGCTAGAAACTCAATTAAGCCGTAACGTAGGATTCACTTGGATAAAGTATCTGCTTGATACAATAAATAAAAAAAGAATAAAATTACTTTGAAAAGGTCTTACATTTAAATATGCTCCGATCACCTGGCGCCGCAAAACAACTCACCCTTTCAAACGTTACATTTAAGTCTTTAATTTGTTCCACGTAAGTCGCTTTTACTTCCTGGGAATCAAAGCACACACGTTAAATATCAACCTTTGGCTGAACGTAAGATGGCTTGTAATCTTTGCTCTTACATTATGTATTATACGTACGTTAATCAACGGTGATTGTAAAACCTGGAGATGTATTAGATAATGATATGTACGTTTAAGACACTGTAACAGCAAAATTGACTATTTTCACCATCCCATAATGCAATAACTTTTTTTGGGGGGGGATGGGGGGGGGGGGAATTTACATAAAAACAAAACAAGTTATTTACTCTTGGGGCTATATCATGCTTCAGTGAACTGAATATCTATTGTTTTAATGCAAATACCCCCCAAAATGAACTGTATTATGGGATTGGTGAAAAACGTGAATAGGGAAAGTGGACAGTGAGGAAGGCAACCTTGGTGTTTGCCATGATTTTCTTACCTCAAACATGGCTAAAGGTGTTCCCTGAGGCAGGCCTGCTCGCTCACACAGCATGGGAATCACATCAACTAACAACGGACAAAAAGGATTGAGCAATAAACGAAATTATATAAGGGGAATGCTTCTTAGACCTCAGTCAATACTCACGAATGACGTCATTGCCATTATGAATGAGAATTTAATTATACGCATCTAAATATGCTAAGCGGATAAGTTATTGCGAGGAAAAGAAAACACAAATAAAAGAGGACATGTGCCCTTCATCGATCGTACCAGAACTACTTAAAGCAGATTTTAGATAAGCTATTTCTGACACAACCTTGAAAGTCTCTAAAATGCTTGAAATCGTTAAAAAATGGGTACATATTTTGCTGTAAGTAAGGCTGATGCAACGTACTCGGATTAGGATACCAAGTATGCCGGCTGACACGCAAAAGATTTATTATTCTCACTTAAATACGGTCTTCATATGGATGGTAAAACAACCTTGGTGTGATGTTTTTCAACAAAGCTCGATTTGCAAGACATAATTTAACTTCGTTGATTTCTATCGTATGAGTGCCGGAGTTATTTGTCAGGGAATGTACAAATCCAGTAATCATATGCACGTATTCTGGTTCAAGTTTTCACAAAAAATGCCATACAGATCTTTTAGCTACCGCCCATGGGCTGTTAAAATACAGTACAATAGAGAAACAATGAACCTGAACGCAATAAAACAATGCTACTGTAAACTATATAAAAACCAGGGATTAACTCACCAAATTTTGCTAAAAGAGGTGTATAAAGGTGGCACACACAAGCCAGTGTTTTCTGCGTTGGGTCGTAATGTTTAAAAAATAACAAGACATCATCTGCGGAAGAAGATTACAGGGAAAAAAGGATAACTGACCAAGAGCGCTACAATTGAATACACATGAAGTACTTGAAGACAGCGTGCAAATTTAAATGGTTGTAGTAAATTTGTCATGTTGCACGTCTACAATAGAACAACACTTAATTCAATGTAATACCAAGAGATATAATGGGAATACGCAAGGAAGATCTATAATTAAGAACATAAAGCCAGTGGATCTTTGTTAACAGTGTAGAGTGTTTTCACGTGACGTCACGGCGGCCATGTTGGTTTTCCTAAACAAAAGAACGGCGTATATGTTGGAGTCCCCAACTAATCCTCCGGGAATTGAACTTTTTTATCATGCAAATGTTTTCTTTTGTTTCGGTGGAAAGACAAAGTTACTGATCACGAGAGTGAAAACACTCTATAAGTTGTTTCATGGTCAATATGCCTTCTGCAAAGGGGATGGCGTCGCGGACACACCCGTGACTTGGTCACTTACCTTTAGCTTAACTTTAGCTTATCTTAAGTATCAAGGCCTTATCCTTCAAATCCGAAGGAGTGCAAAGGGGGCTTAATTATATCATAGTTAATAGAAGGCAATGGTTTGGAAGCTCGGCAAACATCAAAGGAGCAAACAAAGATGCCAAGATTTAGGTTGGAAAGTCCACGACCATGCACAATCTTTTGTCTTGCGCTCATACACTATGCATGAATTACGTTATCCACTCGTTTCTATTGGTTAGTTCCTCAGTACGGAGTAAACAACTATTGTGTTTTGTGCACGGTCAAGGCCAAAAAAAGAGAACAAAAACCTACAACAAAGAAATTTGTCGGGTTTCATAACCATACCCCTATATTAACTATGGTTATATTACAACCCACTGCTTTTGATCAAACTTAAACGAGCCTTGGCACTGACGGTGACCCTGCCTAAACTTAAAGAAACACAGAAACTCACTTGTCTTGTCAAAGATTGGTAAGGATACTTTTCCATCCTCTGTATGAAAAAGAGTGAGAAGGTCAATGATACATGTAAATAGCACTCAAACTACAAATACTAGAAATTTCCATGAACTGTAAGCACTTGGTTTCAGGAACCATTTAGTTTGTTGCAGCACTCTTTTTCAAGTAAATTTAGTGTTATTAAACAAGATGACAAGGTAAATTAACCGACGAAGAGAAATATTTGCGAGCTCACCTTTCGGGCGTTGGCCCTTCGTTGGAGCGAAATTGAGTGGTCAGGGGTTTATGGAGGAGCTGGTAGAATCATGATGATATGAATACACAAATAAACTAGTGTTTCGAACAGATAGTAATGCTGCGGAACATTCTGTTTCTACTGATGCATGCACTGAATCTTGTTTTTCCGGCCTTTCCGTTTTAGAATGTATTGGGTATCAATTACAAGTGTTCCGTGTCTAGATCTGAATCGCGTTACATTGTGAACGTGCTCCCTCGCTTTTCGTTGCAGTCACCGAGGTCAAGATGTCACGTCAGATGACACTTTTCACAGAAACACCGTGATGGAAACGAAAGTACCCGATTTCGTTTCAACTACGTTTAGAGAAAGAAATAATTTTATATGGTTAAGTTAAAAACCTATAATTGTATTGTATAGAGTGTTGGTTGGTGTCCCCAACTAATCCTCCGGGAATTGAGCTCTATTGTTTCGATGGAAAAACAAGGTTACCGATCACGTGAGTAAAACACTGTATTTACTGATTTTCAACACACAAAATTATATCGTTATTTCAGCCTAAAGTATACCTTAAAATTTCGCACATTTCAGTCTCGATATTCTTATAAAATATATTCTTACAAAAAAAGAGTGTAGCATTGGTAGGCAAAGAAACGGTGCAGAGAAGTGAGTCTGGCACAAGGTACTTTTCCTTGGAGTAAAGCTATAAGATTGAATACATTGGAGACGTCATTCTTCCCTGCAATGTTCGGAAGTGTGATGGATGGAAGCTTAAATGCAGTTTGGCGATTACTTGGCATAATTCACCACTCGCACAAATCCCATAATACACCTCTTTTACCCCCCCCAAAAATCTGCATAGGCATTGTTTTCGACTTCCCAGGAGAAATTGCAAACAATGGTTATGCAAGAGTCTTGAGGGGTAGTAGAGGTGTATTATGGGATTGTGCAAGTAGCGAATTGTCAAAATGGATGTAAGAAAGTATAGTACTTGACTATTATGTTTCTGAACACTGAAACATTTAGTGGCAGAACTTTGTGCCATGAGATTTATATGCGAGGACTTTCCTAGATTTGGAATTGTTGTATGTCTTGTTTCATGGAATATTTACGGAACCTGGTGTTTGGCAGCGTTCTGCTCAAATGCAATACATTCTGGTAAAAGCTGATCTATGGCGCAGTGCATTCTGGCTAATTACGATGCATTCTGGAAAAAGTGGTGAATTCGAGAATTCGTCCTACCTTCTCACGAATCCAGAATGTCGCTGCTCGATCACTGCCCTCGACTGAAAAGCGTTCATTAATTCCGTGAAAATAGAGATTGGCCATTTGAAAAATAAATTTGTTATGTCATAAAAGGTTGAGATGGTGAGCACTTTTTTTTCGACGCGTCTCTGTCACTTCATTCTTCATCTCGAAGATGTTCATAAAAACAGTCTCCAGTTTTGACGGATCGTCTCGGTTCTGAGATTTTGTCTACGTTTTAAATCGAAGGACAAGTCCCTGGTTGGCTATCCTATTTAAGTGCGCTGCTAACTAGAAAGTTACCTATGTTACGATATTGCCGCGTTGAATGACACAAATGGTGACAGAGAAATACTTGGCGGACTTCAATAATATCATTGTAGATTATTCTGGAGAAGGTCAAATGATTTAGAGAATGAAGTTTTTAACTGCGAAGTTTTGTGGATGACAGATGCGGGTGAGAAGAATTCTCTTGTTCTTTCCCTCTGCAAAGTTAAAGCTCCTCCAACTTCTACACTGTACACAAACCACTAACAACCGACTTGGTGTGATGTGAATATCACACTTGATGTGTTAACGTTGTCGATTAACAATCAGGGAGCAGGGATGGCGTAGTGGTGAGAGTATTCGCCTCCCACCAATGTGGCCCCGGTTCGATTCCCAGATTCGGCGTCATATGTGGGTTGAGTTTGTTGGTTCTATTCTCCGCTCCGAGAGGTTTTTCTCCGGGTCTGACTCCGGTTTTCCCCTCTCCACCAAAACCAATATTTGATTTGATTTCAGTGTCCTCAATTAGTGCTCTAGCGCTAAATTCATTGACACTTTGATGATAATAATAATAATAATAATAATAATAATAATAATAATAATAATAATAATGATGATGATGATGATGATGATGATGATGATGATGATGACAATAATAATAATAATAATAATAATAATAATAATAATAATAATAATAATGATGATGATGATTATTATTATTAAAGTAAATGAACCGAAAATCTCAATTCACTCCAAAGAAAGGCTAAAGCTCGAAACGTTGGTTCGCAAAACTCTCTTTTGGTGCTTAACTTACATATGATAAAACTAAATTCTCGTGCTTCGTTCCCCATTTGCCTTTTCAGGTGTTTGAATGCCAGAAGAGAGGGAGAAGTGATCCTTATCTGGACAATTAAGCGATATTGTTGTTTCTGATAGTCATATGAAACATTCAGGTAACTTCAACGGGATTTAAACCCATGACCTCTTTGATGCCGGTGCAATGTTGAATTTTTAAGCTGTCTATAAGAAACAATTGCTTAAATCGTCGAGCTCGAGATAAGTGCGAGGATCACTTCTCCTTTTCCTATTGAGCACGCAGTTAGAATAATTATATACATTTATGCCTGAAGAGATACGAATCGCTAGCAATTAAGCACTTCCGTTCACCCTTTTGTCTATGGGTTTTTATGGACCCTCATGACAGAGCTTTAGGGTTAGGAACAGAGGGCTAATGTTAGAAGTTTAAAATAAACTGTAGCACTAGTAACAACACCCCGGTTGGTTTTTATCTCAATGGTGCTTTACCCTGACTTACCATTAACTCCAAGTTTGAATTCAAAATCACTTTCAATCAACGAAAAACAACCTGTTTCCTCAGTTGGAGCATTAACTATCAGTCCTCAGACCAGAATCAGGCTGCAATTGGTGAAAGGGAACCAACCTCCCTCTATTGTTCCACATTATCAATACTAATTCACAGTTGTGTAATGTGCAAAAGCTACTCATAGAATACTCAGTTTTTGAGCCTCTTACCAGGATCAACTGTCTCCACAAACAGAAACCATTGATTACCTTCAACTATCTGTGCCAACTGCCAAGAAAGAATATAACAATTATTAGGCAAAATTGTTCAAACTACTTGCCAAACAAAAAAACAGAACACTGCCATCAAAGTTAAATTGAAGTAACCGTTCTATCCATGTTTTCCTCCGTGTCTAATAAGCTGGGTCTTGTTGTTCCATTGCTTCTTGGCTGAAGTGGCCATGGTCTGATCTGATTCCCAGGATATCCCTGCATCAACAATCACAAACTATGAATGAATCATCTACACCACTTTGTGAAACGGTACCAACAGGAATATCAAGGATCTGATACTGTGTTTGGACAGATGCGACAACTCATACATCAGCCATTAGCCAGCACTGTATTCCAGGTACAAAACAAAGTACATAATGATTAATGGCAGGGAAAGGGCTGGGAGGGGGGGAAGGGGAAATAAAAGGGGAAACCCCTTCACAATTTGGAGCAGCAATTGCAAGGTATAATATTTTATATATATTTCTGCCAGAGCTTGCAAACTGAACTCTTGACTTTCCTAACAAGAACAGAACCACTCAGTTTGTGCTTGTTAACTTATGGCAGCTTAAAGTAAGGTAGTATACGTGTGGCAATAACAAAACAGTACAATCCGTTGTCTAAATTGCAATCTGGATCCAACAATTTGGATAAACCAATCTTATTATCCCACTTTCTCACAATTTCACAATAATTATGATACAATATGAGCGGCAACTCACTATGGCCTGTCCTTGTATCAAAAACAATTCTAGCCACAGATCTCCAATGTGTCTTGTATCTATCACTTGTACATTGGGGATTGTGTGTGACAGAAAATATTTACGAAAAAATGAGTAACGATTCTCACACTTATCTGGAAAATTTAAGAAATACTGTCTATTATAGATTAGTACTAGTCCCAGAAACCCATAAGGGTTGAAACGTGTAGCGGCCCCTCGTGTGCTGGGAAACAAGGTTCTGAATATTCAATTTGCTAAGTACCATATTTGGAACAACAAGAGCGAGGGGTTTCTAAATGTGGTACTTACCAATGAAACATTCAACCAATCAGTTCGCACCGAATACTTGGAAGCTGTGAATGCGCATTACACGTTTCAACCCTTATGGGTTTCTGCTAGTACTTTGGCAGCCAATGAGTATCTAAACTAGTACTTTGGCCGCAAATGAGTGGACGTATGAGCAGGGTTAGACCTGTTGTCACTTATATAGAATGATAATCTGATTGGAAAGCGTGGAAGAGCTGAAAACAGCTACATGTATGATGGATAGTGTGACCTGAAGGAGGCATGCTCTTGCTCGGCCATAGCAGAAGTATAGACACCTGAAAATTTCAGGTTGCCCAACGGGATTCAAACCAATGACCTCTGTGATTCCGTTGCAATCCTCTACCAACTGAGCTATGACGCCCCACATTTGGGAGCACGTCAATTTGTTGGACTCCTTTGTTCCAGTGAAAGGACTAGGTAAACGAAATATATATTTCTGAAGTGCAGGCTATGGCTATAGACAAAAGAGAGAAATGAGCCTCTCACTTTTTTGGACAATGTAAGCAATTGTCTCTTACAGACACCTGAAAAATTCAGGGACTTGAACCCATTACTTCTGCGATGCGGGTGCAATATACTATGCCAACTGAGCTGTGAATCCAAACAGTTGGGGGCAGGTCAATTTCAGATGATATATTACTTATGCAGTATAGCCATGCAAAATGCTTAAAATGCAAAGTACTTTAGCTCTTTTTATGAATTAAAAGATGACAAGATGTCCTCTGTTTACAAAAGCAAGTACAGTTGTAAATGTCATCCTTCTAGTCTGCTGGTTGTATATGTTGTGGTTATTTTTCAAACCAGTTCAATTTTGATTTTCCTTTGTTTAATATTCATTATCAAACTCTGAAACAAAGGAAAATCAAAATTGAACTGGTCTAAAAAATGTTGAACCAGGAAAATTATGAACGACAACATACACAATGTCTTCTTTTTACTGTGTTTTCAAATGACAACAAATCACCTTGCCAGCCCCATGGTAAGATACAACATCAATTACTTCCTTACCAAACCCTCTGCCAGGATATCCAGTACTTCATGAAGTTTTTTTGATTTGAGAACTTTAAAACTCCTTAATTAAAAGGAAAGAATAACATAAGTTAAAGTAAGAAAGTGGGAACCAAACTAAATTCTCAACTTAGGTTAAAATTTAAAGCTTGTGAAATTATGATGAATAATTAATGATCATCATAGCAAGACTGTATATCAACACAAAGTTCACATCCACCTTTAACTTTGACAACAGTTCAAAAGAACTAGAATATTTTTGCACATGTTTTAAGAGTGGAACTGATATCTTCAATTTCAAAAAACCATTTCTCTAGAACACTGCCCACTTCCAATCTTATAACTATTAGCACTGAATATTGAAACAAATCATTCACTCAGCAATAACAGGATGTGTAGTGAGACACTTGAAAGTGTAAAGACTATATCATAATGAGAAAGAAAAGTTCTTTCGTGGTGAATAGGAACATTTTGCTGACCACTACAAGAAAAATGGCAAAATCCAAAAAGGAAGGATATTTTTCCTGCCCTCAATCATATTGATCAACATTGGGAAGACTGTTGAACATGAATGTGCTACTCATGAGTTTAAGCTATTGTGACTGAAAGCAACCGAAAAACGAAGTTGTCGGTTGGAGATGTGAATTTTAGAGTTTTAAACGGGGTTGAGAGATGCAAAGAGCAAGTGAACCATTTAGGTCTGTTCAGTAACTTACTTTGGTTTGGTTTTCTCTGTGTCAAAGAGATCAGGTCCTTGGTGTCCTGCAAACTGATCCTCAGTGACAACCTGAAATGTGATAACCAAGCTCTAGAAGTGAACTGTTCCGCCATTCATTGGTGCTACAATCATTACATCAATCAGTTTTTAATGTAAACCAGATACGTTTGGGCAACTGGGAATTCTATAGTAAGTGCCAAGTTCAAATGACCAAGTCTAAAGGCGACTTTTGTAATCCTCTTTTCTGAAAGAGTTTGTTGAAACAGAGTGATGCTATATGTGCTTCTGCCAAATGGAAGGCCATTCTTTATTATGTCTGCTTAATATTTAATGGCAGAAAAGTTGAAACATTCCACTTACATCCACAGTCATGTATAAATGTGCCTCCTGTCTTTCTTTTCGCCTCTGTGCTTCGAGCCTCCTGGTAAAAAAGCACACAGATCAATCATGAGAACAAGTATTACCTAATAAAGGGTTCCCAAGGATTGACTTGGAAAGGTTCAAAGTCAGTTACTAACTTTTCCTCCTGCAACCTTTGCACAAGTGTCTCAGGAATAGAACTCTCATCCACATCCTCTAGAATGTCCTCTGAAAAATCACAATTTTATTTCCAACATTAAAGAATAACCTTAATACCCTTGTACAGTATTTCTTAAATGCCCGTAAAGTACATTTGTGCATATATCAATGATTAACCCATGTAAAGGCACTAATAGTTCATAACTATGAAAACCATCAGAAATTCACTATTCAGGTCACATGCATGGTTCTGTTAATAGTGATAAAGTTCAACTGGCACAGGGAGGGTTTGAATGGGTGGTAGGGAAAAGCTGGGGTTGATGAATGAATTACCGGTAAGCACCCATTTCAAATAGTGCTGATAAACAGTATTTAAGTCTAAGAACCCATTTTAAAATGGTTAGCTTGGCAAAATGGCTTGGCTGATGTAAAGGAAATTTCTTTGGAATAATCACAAGACTTGGCACAAGACTTGAAACAGTTCCCAATTTGGATCTACTTTCTTGCTGTTTCTTGTGAAGAGTTTTCCACTGCCGTAAACCCATTTCTTTCAAGTTATCATATGTTATTTATATTTTGTTAATTGCTTCAGCTCAGATCAATCCTTGTTTCCTGAAAGGCAGAGTTGCTTCTCTGTTTTTTCTTCAAGAAATGTTTAGCCTTGTTGTAAAAATCATCAACTAAATAACAACTTATTTTGTGAGTCTTTTGTCTTTAGGTAGTTTTCAATTCCTCTATTTCTCCATAGAAATCACTTTCATTTACGCAGTTGCATTAGTGTGACTCAGCCATTTTATAGCTGTTAAATTTTACCCATGTGGCTCTGGTGTCGTAATGTGCATATGTGAATAAATTAAACTTTTGACCGAGAGTGGCCTCGGATGAATAATAAAATGTTAATAAATAAATTATTCTACGAAACTTCGACAAGTTGCTTGCGTGGTCAAGTGGATGTTGACAGCAGATCTAAAGGTAGAGGGTTCAAGTTCAAGCTCTGGTGAGTGTGCAGAAAAGTCTTGTGAAATATGTCTGCAAGTGGAGTTGTGGAGGGGGTAGATATCAGTGGTATTCAAAGGGGAGGGGCTATCTGGAATATCAAAGCCATAGATATGTGAAAAGAGGGTGGGGAAGGATAAAGGCGCTGGTGAAGATCAGGGAGGGGTAGGAGAAGTAGAATGGAGAAAAGGCTTGGATAGAAATACATGGCTTCTTTCATCTATTTCTTTTTGAAAACCCTAATAACTGTGCCTCTGTTTTCTAACTACAGCGCAGAAAAAGAAAATGAAAAATCCCTTTTTAGACAGTTGATAGAAAAAACCAGTTTAAAAAATGATTTGAAAATTTTAAACCAAAATAAAACAAAACTTGCTAGAATTGCACTGAAACAGCCAGAAATGCTATTTAAAAACATACCATAAATAAGACAAGGAGGCAAGGTAAGAAATTCTGATGTAATATTATTTCTTTTTTAATGCCCTAAATAATGATTGCTAAATTCTCCATACAAACCCTTATAAAACACAACAACAATTCTCTGTGAGCTTGGGGTACAGTGTACCTGTGATGCAGTGTTCAACTCTTAACGCTTGCCCAATTGCCCGGGGCAAGTGAAATATATCTGTGGGCAAGTAAAACAACTCTAAGACTTGCCCGATCGGGCAATCAGAATTTGTGTTCGACTAATATGTTGCGGAACGATTTGATTTGCAATGAAGAAAGTGACTAGTAATTAATATGATGTAGTCACTGCAAATATGAAAAAAAAAAAACAAAAAAAAACAAAGTTACATCTCTTTGCTGTCATTTATTTTTCTATATAAAACATCTTGGTGCAATGTACAAACCTCAGAACAGATTGGAAGGAGGAACATGTTCGTAGCCGCCATTATTCACAGCGCAAAAGGAATACATGTTACAATGCAACCCAGTTTTTGTGCAGCCAAATGCGCTACGATACAAGCGCACAAGTAAATTCTACCTTTTTTCATGCAATTTCAACCAACTTTGAGATGGGATTCAATCCAAAACCAGCCTAATCACAGAGAGAAATTCAAGGAATCTTCCTTGATCTCTTATAGAAAAGGAAAATCGCTTAAAGATGTGCCTGTCAAAGCAAAACTGTGAAGGCTACTAGAACACCATGGAAATACAGCAAGAGTCACGCCCCTCTGTCAATCCCAATTTACACACACTGAACACAAAATTGACATTTTTACCAGCCTCATTTGAGATTTAATGAGCAACAGGTATTTAGAAGGTTGGCAACCAAAAAAAAAAAAACCACGGGCAACCAAAAAAATAAAACTGGATGCCCAAAGAGAAAATTAGTAAGAAAGTCAGTGGCGAACACTGGATGACCTCTGCAATGCCGGAGCAATGCTCCACCAACTGAGCGACAATTGCTTCTGAATCAATTGTCTTGTTAAGTGCAAGGATCACTACTACCTTTCAAAATGACACTGTGGCACAGTTCTTCTTTTATCACATACCGACCAATGCAGATTGAATACTCACTCATTTCACTGTCTCTTATGTACACCAACATATAAGCATTTGTGCAGTGCTTCACTGTGATGTCATCCTGCAACATAATGTTTGTTTGATTAGAGTTGCAAGGTATGAAGGTAACTACTAACACATAATAATTATTAAATTTTTTTGTTAACACATCGAATGACTTTTAAACGGCCAAAATTGAGCCGGCGATCACCCCTTTCTCAAGTGGTGATTTTCACTGGTAGCAGACGCTCAGCAACATCCCTGGGACATTGCTACTGTACATCATTCTTGTATCGCCAGCTGAATTTTGGTCGTCCATCGAAGTGCATGAGAAGATCACAAAGTTTAAGGACGGTGCCTACTTATTCAAAGGTATTTTTGTGCAGTTTACTGACTATGTGGGAAAAGCAGATCTTAACAAGTGTTATTGAAATCCAAAAAGAAAATTGGGGGTAACCACGCATTTTTCGAAGATAATTAATCAACAATATTTGTAGAAAGCTTTAAAATACAAAGCAATGTATGGCGTTCTTTTCCAAATTCAAGCTTAATTATCTCTGAAAATTGCATGGTTACCCCCAATTTTCTTTTTGGATATCAAGAGCACTTGCTAAGTTCTGCTTTCTCTGCATAGTTTTGAACCACGCAAAAATATCCCTGTATTAATAAGCACTGCCGATAGGAAATCCAAGTATCTCGAGATGCGCAGAACGTATGCACAATAACAATAGTAGGCACTGTGCTTAAAAGCCATTCAACGTGTTAACAAAAAATTGAATACCTGTTAGTATACGGAATTATCACTAGAATTTATCGATACTAGACATGAAATAAAAGCGTTGTTTTAAGTACAGTGTGCTTGTCTTGTCTTTCCCCGTATTCGCCATATTGAAGAATGCCACATGTTGCTATACACTGGGAACAATCTTGTTACCAGGTCCCTTTGATGCTCAAAGCATGAACTTACCGCCTCAATAGAACCTTCAACCGGATGAGTTTATTCTTAGCTACATCCCTAAATGTCCTAGATGTTTCCCTTTTAGGGTAAAACTGTCTGTCTAACACAAGTGCACAAATTGATTTAGTGTACCTCATATCCTCCAAAGTTATTATCAATTGCTTCTTTTTTGGTGGCCTGAAACAGTATAGTAATTCATTGTACACACTTCAGTAGTTAACACAATAAACATGATAATACAAGTAACTTTATTTGAAGACCATAAGTCCTTGCTCTATGCTTACAGATATTTCAAATGCTGTTAGTCCGGGAAAAAGAATGAAAAGCAATTCAAGCTGAGTTTAGCAATGCATACATGACCAAGGAAGCATGTTAGAAAAAAGTAGACTGAGTATATACAGGAACCAAATTACTTCAAAATTCCTGCCTGTCAATAGGACTTCAAATAATAAAATGCCAGTCTATTTGCTAAACATTTGCATTATTTGTTTATTTCAGTTTACAGTATCCCCAATTAGTGCTCCAGTGCTAGAACGACTCAACACTTAAATAAAGTTCCTTTCCTTTCTGCTCTACAAGTCTAATAATGAATGTTCTAATCATGAACATCACAACTCCTCTACTAACACTGGATCTATAAATCTAAGCGTAGGCCTTGCCATGGCTGGCATTTAACTGGTTTGAATTGATCAGAGAAGCAAAGGCAGACCAAAACACTCAATAATCTGTCAGCCCCTAAATGATGTTTCAATGAAAGCTACAATAATATATTATCTGGGCCTCTGGTGGATGAAAGAGGCTTTAGAAACAAAGTGATTACATTTACTGATGCAAGTCTTGAATGTGGAGGACAACATCAAACAGATAATAACAGTATCACACACTTACCAGTGACACAACATCATCATCGAACTTTGCCCACTGAAATGTTTAAAAAAAATGATATTTACCATAGTGCACATAAGCCCTAAACAAAAAAAATATTTTGCTTTTATACAATTATACATCAGTCTGGGAGCATTTGCAATCCTGTGGGAATTTTGTGATGAAAGCAAGCCGCCAATCTAGATGTGTTAAGGGGGCCCTAAGGAACATGCCAAATGTTGTTGACAATTTTGTAACTTGTACCAATGGCTTTTACCAGGGGTTAAAAGTGTGACCCTCAGAGCGCAACATGGAAATGAGGCTTAACCTTCTACTTTAAATTGGGGTCTATCTGACACGCAACAGTAATAGAACGGATCACATGACAACACTTACGTGAAAATGAGGCTGGATCACATACCGGTAATGCCTTGTAGCTATTGTTTATGGGGACAGATTGTCCCAGTATTACTTATACTTTCTATTTGAGTGTAACTTAGACAACTCTTTAACATAACAGTAATAAATCTGATCTTGTGTCCATTATATCGTGTAAAGAAGCCTTTTTTCATGAAATGCCTTGTGGAATATTTTGCACCACTTACTTTCAATCAGCCAAATGCAATTTTATCACAACTCCCTGAAAAGGATAAAAGGTCCCTCTTTTTCTTCCTCCTCCTCCTCCTCTTCATAATCATCATCACGATGATCATCATTAACATTATCAACATCAGATGACTCATGGTCATCATCATTGACAGCTTCCATCATCTTCAGCATCATTGCAGCTGCAGAGATCGGTACATTTAAGTCCTGCTTTGCAACATTGACATCATTATTCTATTTGTGGAACACCGCTCCTTAATGATACGAAGGATTGCATCGGATGTGGGAGGCGCGGTGGCCTCATGGTTTGACTGCTCGACTCCGGATCGAGTGGTCCAGGTTTGGGTTCTGGTCAGGGACATTGTGTTGTGTTCTTGGTCAAGACAATTTTTTCTCACAGTGCCTCTCTCCACCCAAGGGTATAAATGGGTACCAGCGAAACAGAGACAATGACACATTTGAAAGGAAGAAGTGAGGAAAGCTGTAAAAGCTGCTAACATTGGTAAAGCACCTGGTCTGGATGGCATACCAGCTGAAATCATAAAACATAGCGATGATGGTCTGCTATAACACTTGCTTTCCATAAAGTGCACTAGGTGAAACTGCTTGGGTAGATCCAAGGCTGGACTAACTGCACACCTACGACCGTGCAATGTGCAACACCAGTGCTAATTACTCTCGGCTCAGTCAACATTGAAATCAATGAACTGCCGGAGAGGTAGAACATTGCATCAGCATCACATCAGCGGTCATGGGCTCCAATGCCGTTGGAGCCACCTAATTTTTCAGGTGTCAATGTGAAACAATTTATTGCTTTAAGATGATGCCTACTAATTAAAGATATTTTTTCCCTGGTGTGTGATTATGCAGGAACTGTAGATCTTAACAAGTGTTATTGAAATCCAAAAAGAAAATTGGGGGTAACCACACATTTTTTAAAGATAATTCATGAATACTGGTAATATTTGTAAAAAGATTTAAAATACAAAGAAACGTATGGCATTCTTTCGCAAGTGAAAGCTTAATTATCTCTCAAAAATGCATGGTTACCCCCAATTTTCTTTTTGGATAGCAAGACTACTTACTAAGATCTACTTTCTCTGGATGGTTTTAAACCGCGCAAAAATATCCCTGTATTAGTGAGTATCACCGATAGGAAATCCGAGTGTCTCGAGATACGCAGAACGTATGCGCAACAACAATACTAGGCACTGTCCTTAATTGTCCACATAAGTGCCAGGATCATTTCTCTCTTTCTGAAGCTATTGTGTTAGAAAGCATTCCCAGAAGCTGATGAGACTAGTGTAAGCGCACTTTCAGATCTGGTAAAATCGCGCAACCCACAGCAAAGATCGCTGCTGGAATTGAGAAATTAGTCTGCCTGCTGTACCAGCCTAAGACATATATTTCCAACGTTAAAGATCAATGCAATCCTCCATCTATTAAGGAGCAATGTTGCACTAATAGATGTCAAGCTGGCCCTACATGTACCAATCTCTGCAGATGCAATGATGCTGGAGATGATGGCAGCTGTGATAATGATGCTGATGACGATGATCATGAGTTGTCTGATGTTGAAAAATGTCGATGATCATGACGACGATGATGATGAAGCGGAGGAGGAGGAAGACGTGGGAGATGAAGGAGTTGTGAAAAAATCGCATTTTGCTGAAATGACCTACCGGTAGTTGTAAAAAGTAAAGGTGCAAAATATGCCTCAAGGCATTTCACAAAAAAAGGCTCCTTTACATTCTAGTGGACACCAGATAAGATTTATTACTGTTATGTTACAGGGTTGTCTAAGTTACACTCTAATAGATACTGTAGTATAAGTAAATATTGGGACAATCTGTCGACACAAACAATAATTACAAGGCATTATGTTATCCAGCCTCGTTTTCATGTTGGCATGGTCATGTGATCCATTCTATTCCTGTTACGTGTCAGATGCAATCTAATTAAAAAGTATGAGTTGTCGAAGATTCAACAACAGTGACAATGGTTACAAAACATTTGAAGGTCAAGCCTCGTTTCCATGTTGGACTATGAGAGCTTGCTTTCAGCACAAAATTCCCACGGGACTTTATTTCACAACATATGCTCCCTGACTACCTGTAGAAGTGTAGAGCTTTGCATATATTTCAACATTTTGGTATGTTACTAAACCATACCCTTCCATCCCCACTAGGATTGATGTATACAACATAGTGGCCACCATGGTTATCACCTGAAAAACCAATCAAAATGCAATGTATGAGGAGGCAGTGTGGCCCAGTGGTTAGGTTGCTTGCCTTGAGGTCCGGGGATCCTGGGTTCAAGACACATTCTGGTTAATGGTTAAATTTGTTCCTGGTAGTCCCTCGTTCAACTTCTCAGCTGCAATTGCAAATAGCCAACTAGCTTGCCTCCAGCCAGCTGGGATTCTTAACAGTAAATGTTCAGTTCTGTATTGATTATGTTAAATGACCCCAAAAAGCTCCTATGGAGAGTGGTCAATTAAGTATGTTATACATTTGAGATGTTGAATGACAAAATGGGTGCCTGAAAATCCAATAAGCTTCCAATGATAGCAACCTGCTTCTTGATTTTGAAATCTATAACTTATTTTTCACTAACTGTATACTCCTATAACAACTTGGCCTACCCCCTAATATATTTTATTAATCCTAAGACATGGCTACAATCTCAGACAAAACCCATTGAGACAAAGCTATATTTTGGTACTCCAACAATTTATCCAAATGTTCCTATAAAGCCACCCTTTCCCCTCCCCCCAAACTCAATGCTGATTTATCTTGGTCGGAAATATACCGTAGAACATATGACAATACTCAGCAACCTTGACTGAGGGGGGAGGGGAAGGGGAGAGGAAGTAGGGGTGTGTAAAAATGAAGGTGAATTAGTGTCACTGTCTCAACAGTTTTATCTGAGATTGTAGGTTATAAAGCACAACACTGCTCTGGGTGGGATGAGGGGAGAGTGTATTGTTGGCCTTCCTTTTGAAGTTATGATACAGACGGACCAAAAATGGGAAAGGCCTAAACTCCAGGAATGTGGAAAATCCCAGCAACCAAGTTAGAACTTGGGCGACACATGATATAGAACATTCAGGGAACAACAACAACTTTTACAACTTTTCCATACATGTACATAATATTTATTGCATGCAATAATACATATTTTACCTTTTTTTCAATATTGTAAATTATTGTACTGGTAGTAAATTTGAGAGCCACAAGTTTATTAGCCTTGGCTATTTACTGCTACTCTCCATAAAGAAAGTCTTTACTTTACTTCTGTACTAGAAGGCATCCAAGCCCACACTTTTAAAAAAATGAAAAACTGCTGAATTCTCTACAAAAATATATGTCCAGTCTTCCTCTACAACACTAAAAATATGCCCTTTAAAATTCTGAGCACCAGGAAACATGCTGTACATATGACAAAGAATCCCAATCAAATTAAGGGTGCGTTCGATTGACCCTATTCCGGAATAAGAATACGTGGAGTGATGATTTAAAACCGTATGTTTGGCGCTTTTGAAGCAACAAGGATAATAAAGATATGTTTAAAATACCATTTTAGCAAAGGTTTGATAGTTTTAATGTGAATCCCCGTAAATACAAAGGATTTCTTACTTCTATTCCATGTACTCCTATTCCGGAATACAGTCAATCGAACGCGCCCTAACTAACTCTGTTGACCCTTTCCCTCCTAAGACTGACTTTACTTTCTCCAAAGAGAGACGATTTGACTTGTCAAAGGGGGGCAGTTCAGCCCGCCGGGATGATGTACGTACACTTAAAAACCCCTTAATTAATGCCAGGAGTGACACTTATACCTGTAGATAGTACTCTGTGTTAAATCAGACGATTTTATTCAGTAATGGGGTATTGTAATGAATCCAATCCAACCACTGCGTCAGTCTATGTGATGGCTGATAGTCGCCTGAAAGTTGACTCTGTGAAGAGAACTAGAGTGAACTCCAGCCTTACCTGGGAAACTGATTCTAGGCTTCCAGAAACAATGGAAACAGTGTTTCTGAGTCTTATATTTTAAAAGTTTCCTGGGGGGGGGCAGCACATGTTGGTTATATATCAGCTATGTGTGTCTGTGATGCTAAAACATACCTTTTCAACCTTGTTTCATACCCATTTACCCATTGACTCCTGGGGGTTCCCCATAGATGAGTAAAATTGTCTGGCGTTACACAGAGTAAAACACTAAGTATGGCCAGTTTAGGCCAGTTTAGGGGTGAATGGGTTAATGGTTTTTCAGTGAGTGATTAATGGAGGCCAGTTCACAGGTGAAAGGAATAAATTTGACGAATTGTAACCACCCTATTTCAGTTCTTATTTCACTCACCACTATGTACAAGAACAGCATGTAATGTGTAATTTCCTAGGTGGTCTTCGGGATCCTGAAGAAACTGATTCAAATTGAGCTTCTCCATAAATTCACATCTGGTGAAACATTTCAAACAATGAAGAGTAAACAAAGACAGCTAAACTAACATTAATCAAACGTTTCTTCCCTGTAACGCCACAAATGAAAGGAGATGGCAGAACAAACCTGTCATTTATTTTAACATTGGTGTCTGTTATGGGATCATACTGAAATCTCATTAACTGAAGATGAAGGACTGGTGGAAACTTGGCAAAAATTACACCTTTCTTTGCTTCCTAACAAAAAAAAGAGAAACTTATCACCTTAGAGAAATATATATCAACACAAGGGTCACTCCTACCCCTCCCAAAAAAAAGGAACATCAAATGGACTTAATTCATCCTAAGGTTACGAATGAATTACAAAAGGTAATAGCATGATCTGTAGTGATATTTTGCATAAATTCCATGAGTGCTATTTCAAAATTGTTATACATAATTTCACGAGCCATTAGGTGAGTGAAATTTGGGACAATTTTGAAATATCACAAGTGGTATTTATCCCAAATATCACAAACAAATCATGCTATGAGAAGAGAAGAGAAGAGAAGAGATGAGAAGAGAAGAGAAGAGAAGAGAAGAGAAGAGAAGAGACACAAGACGCCATGTTCTCCAATTTTGCAAAATGTTTACTTTTTATGTCTTCTCTCACGTAATTAGTGGACAACAACCCTTCACATTCTTCAGATGTGATCTGAGAAATCAGCAATGAGAAATTGTCATTGTTACTATTGTTATCATTATTACTAATAATTAGTACAGTAATACTGTATAATTATTACTGTACAATAAATTATTAGACTGCGCTTAAAGGAAAGGAATTTCAAATAGTTCATCACGAAAAAGAGAGTTAGTAGCACTGACCTGTAGACCATACTCTCCTGCATCATATTTGTTGTCACCGTCTAAAGTTTCAACAGCAATATACTCTTTGAAAGATTCATAAACTGAAACAACAACAATAGAAATTAGTAAAAACTTCACCAAGAACGTAAAGAAAATAAAAACTATGAAAATACAAATGTTTTAATATTTAACATGCATTTCTGCTGCTTTTATCATGTGTCCTAATTAGACAAATAACGGTCCGTTGCATGCTATCATGTGAAGAAACCTTTTGTTTTGTTCTGGATGTCTGCATTTGCAATATCATTAACTTGGTGCATTATCAACAAATGCAATGGAAACAGGGGCTGGAAGGGGGGGGGGGGGGGGAGGGGTCGAATTATGGGTTCATTTTCCCGACATTCATGAATTCACGTATCACATAGTTGGATGGAGAATTGATCAAGTATACATATGATTATCAGCTTTCTTTGAGATGACTTTACTTGTACACATGACTACAGGAAAGAGATGGTCTTATCAGTTGACCCTGCGATGGGAAGGAAATATAAAGGCGAGGTCAGCTACGAGCCTTGAAGGCCAGTGCTTATCTCCGGTTACTGCAGCATGAAGCGACTAGGAGTATTTCTACTTCCCCCTGCATGGGATGCTAGTCCATCGCAGGGTTATTTGCCGGTACCCATTTATACATCTGGGTGGAGAGAGGCACCGTGAGAGTAAAGTGTCTTGCCCAAGAACACAACACAATGTCTCCACCCAGGACCCGAACCCAGACCACTCGATTTGGAGTAGAGCGCACTAACCATGAGGCCACCGCGCCTGCTTCTGTGATGTTGTGCTTATTCTCTAAATTCCTTTCTCCTTATACAACAACTGCTGAACCACAAAACTATTAAGCACTTGAGGCCCTGATTTTTTTGTGTATCCACATATCCAGAAATCGAATCAGTGTTCCATGAACATTTAACAAAGAAGTTAAGAAATTGCTTTTCTTTTTTTACCATCAAAAATGGTGGGTTGACTTACATGTATACACGGGTAAATACGGTATATTATGTTACATAACAATGGCAGAAGACCTACTGTATGTGTAGTTTGAACCATCTTGACAGACAAATTACATGTATTTGTGTAGGGTCGTCTGATGTTCACGACATTATAATGGTAGAAATGTCAATTCACGCACTACTGTACAACTTCAATGTGTACAATCATGCGTCACAGCTAATATATTGTTTAAGAATCACAGCTGTATTCCATTCGGTTTTCCCAATTCACGCTCTGTCTTGGGGTCAATTCTCAGATCACGCAAAACCCCTTCCAGATCCTGATTGCAATACTCACTGTCTTTCTTGCCCTTCACATTGAGCTGAATATCATAAAAGGGTTCCTCTCTGAAAATAAATTGCACATTTAAAATACACTTCTGAAATGTTTCTTTCACCACAACATGTGAGCTGTCATTCAAAATGAAATAATAATTATTTAGTTTAAAAATCGTTTGAATTGAGACATTCTAATTTCCTTTGTCATTCCTCCTACATGTAGATGTACATGATTGTACCATTAAGATGAAGAGACACAGGGAATAAAGAATATTTTAACACAATTTAACAACAAGGATGGCAGCAAGAAAGATGGATTGACCCCCCTTTATTGTTAAGAGAAAAACATAAGCAATGGTTCAAATATTGACAGCTTGCATGACATGAAAAGAGGGTAAACATGCTTCTATACAAAAAACATAGTTGAAAGTCTTCTAGTAATCAAACCTATTTTTATGCAAAACTGGGCAACCATTTCCTCTTCCCTTTCTAATCATGTTTGGTCACAAGCAATTATTTGAGATCACTCAAGTAAACATGGTGATCATGGTGGTGGCAAGAAGCTGTAACTGTTGGTTCATACAAGTTTGTTCATACAACTAACTATATAATTGTAGCTACACAGCTACACCTGTACATGAATTGTAGTAGGATTACCGTTATTCTAAGTTACACATAGTTGTTTGTACCAGACACAACCCCATGTAGATTTTTTAGACAAAAGGGTGACAACCTGCCCTTAAATGTGTACTAAATGTACTTGTAAATGTATAACATAAAATCACAAATTTTGCGTGAACTAACCTTTGTGATACATAGTCCACCTTTGTACATTTAATATAGGACTGTGAAAGAAAAGAGGAAAAAATGGAAAACACTTTAAGTTAATACTTTTTAACGACACCAACAAAAATGAAGCAAATATTGGAAGAGGCAATCCACTAGATCACTACTCTTAGCATACACTTGTACATGGTTGTCTAATTTACAGACAAAAGTCAGCAGAAATACTTAACACATGAGAGGGTTATTTTCTTAAGAAACTGTGGTGGTGCAAAGATGGGGTGTAAAACACATTTATGAGGTTGGTTTATCAAACGAGCTAGTTGATACAGCAGTTTTCAATTGAGTGTCGAAAGTAATTAGTGATTTGCTTTGGTTTTGCATTACTTCACTCATTGCTGGGTGCAAAGTTCTCATGCCACTTTTTCAACCAATCAGAAGTGAAACCAAAACCAATTGTGGCTCGTGCGTGCACATTTTCCCACGCTTTGTGTCAGCTACATGTAATTACTTCAAGTTTTGATTGCTTTACTGTATTGTCTCCATTCTTTTTGATTGGTTAAAGTAATTATTTTGGTCTTGGTTTTATGACACTAGATTGAAACTCGCTCTAATAGTGTAAATTAGTAAACACCCTAAGAAAGACGCGAGAGTTAAAGTTTCGAGTGTTAGCCCCTTGCCAGAGTGAATTGATTCAGCATAAACTAGGCAGACATGTCACTGAAAATGACTTTCATTTAAGATATCAAACTGTCACTGTCATTACAAGATGCAAGTCCAATTCATTAAGCAAACCAGACAGGATTGTCACAAGGTTAAGAAAGACTGCAGCTGTGAAAACAAGTACAAAACTCCTAACCAATGGTGCAAGAGAATGCTGGTTCTTCAGCAGTTAGGTAGTTTCGCAGTTCTATAACACTGCTGGGGCAGTCAGAAAAAAAAAACACTTAAATATTATTAGGATTTTACAAGGCAATTACCCACCAGCATTTTTCCTTCCAATAACCTGGGAATTGTGCCCTACAAAAGTAAGTGAATAAGGTAAATCAAAAATAATTTTTTAAATATTTACTTTCATGTGAATCCCAGCCATTCATTATTCTTTCAACATCACAACCAAAATATCATGGACAAACTTCTGACCAGTTAACCACCTCACAACCAATGCATAGGCATACAGTCATGTATGGTTGTGCTTCCACAAGGAAATAACTGATTCTACTCAGTGAACAATGTAACTCAATTTTAGAAAAAAAATGGTTCTTCTAAAAAGTCTCACATAACGTCTTCAGAAAAATTGGTAGGACATTAACCCATTCACCCCTAAACCAGCCATACTTAGTATTTTACTCTGCCTAATGCCAGATGATTTTACTCGTCAATGGAGAACCCCCAGGAGTCAATGGGTTAAAAAACCAACACATTGCTCAAAAAGAAAAAGGAATCTGGACCCAGGTGATGTTGCTTGGCCTGCTTCTCAGTACAAGCTGTAATGTGCATTTCAATACAATAATAATTTTATTCACATGGAGAATGCACTATTTGTTATCCAGATCTAACCAATAATGCTTTAAGTCTTTCTCCTAACATGCAAAGGGGAATCTACATGTACAGTGTAACATCAACTGATTATCAGATGTGAAAAAGTACTATAAATTCATAAATAATTATTACTGGACTTATCAGTATGGGAGAGTACAAAACTGGTTGAAAACCTCTAGTCTTTGTAGTTTCCCCCAGAAGTTTATGAAAACATTAAAACTTGTACATAAAAAATCTCTTCACAAAGATTTGATGAACTTACCTCCACACATGTTCCTTTCATTTTGCTCTCCATGTTGTCAAGTAGCTGTAAAAAGAGAATTCATTAATTTTGTTGCAAAAATTATAACTTGGTACTAGAAAAGCAAATAATAATTATTTAGTGGTAATGACATTGTAGTTTTCATGTTTTTACATAATGCTGTAACTTATAAAACATCCAATGTGGCTCTTAACCTCCCATGCATAAACATTCACTTGACAACCAAAGGAAGTTAATTTTATCAGGATGATGAATCCATATTCAACTTTAGGAGACACCCTGCGAGTGTGGACAAGACGGCAATTTTTTTCAATTTTCAATCCAATTCCATCTTCACCATCCTTAGCTATTCACAACAAACAATACCTTTGAGTGTACCGAGGTGCTTTTTGCAGCTAAATGTCATTTGTTTTGGTTTCCAAAAATTCCAGAAATTTTAGACAATGAAGCAGGCTTAAAAAATAGGCACACAATGCAGTAAAAGAATCCGATCCCACCAACGCGTTGGCCAACACGTTGGTCAACTGTCAGCCGACGCTTTGGTCGCTGTTTAATCTTATAACATCTAAGATGCGTCGGTGGTGCGTCGGTGGCATGTTGGTGACTCATTTGGGCCTTATTGAACTGTTGAAAACCTAAACGTACCTTTTTCAAACTGAACGGAAATGCCTTCGATGGAAAACTTTAACTTCGATGTGAAAATAAGAAATTTACTTTTGACCGCCATCTTGTATTTCGTGATATTACAACCCAGCTCCCATTACGACAAGTGTTATTAGAACCCAGTTTTCACTCTGGCAAACATGTTACCCGAGACTTCATCTTTATCAGCATTTATATTTACAGGGCTTCTAAGGGCCAATTTACACGATACGATTTTGCCGCGATGCGACGTCGTTTCACAAACGGCAACAGATCGCCCAGCTGCCTTTGGCACTCCTGCTCGATCCTTTTAACTGAAAGTTTCGGGTCTCCCAGCCTCTCCAGGGTGCTCTGGTATGTCACTTCGTTTACAATAGACCTTTTTACCGATACGGCGGCCATTTTAATTTCTATTGTTTCGAAAAACATTATGGGATGCCCAGGGGGCAAATTAATATGTATTTGCCCCCTGGGCATCCCATAATGGCTATTCGAAACAATAGAAATCAAAATGGCCGCCGTATCGGTAAAAAGGTCTATTCGCAGCTCCGCTATACCCAGGAAGTCTCTAATCGTGCTGCGTGCTGTGCCTGCGAGTCTGTACGCGTTGTTCAGGCTACACTTCTTCTCATTCATTGTAGAGAGCACTGCTGTGTATCGTCGATGGATTTCAGTAAGGTCATTGCGGTCGACCTTAGCAGCAGTTTCATGGTTCGTTGCAGCTGGTGGTTCTGAGTTCTGCAAGGTACGCAGCTGCTGCTCCAGGGTCTTAATGAGGTCATCTTTGGCTTTCAACTGCTCTTTGTAGGTGACCATTTCCTGTCCATTTTGCCGGACCAAGTCTGCCATCTCATCGGCATTTGAGCAGTTGCTGAAAGACATCGCTGAACAGTTTCCACTACAGTAAAATTGAAATTACAAACGGCTCCTTTAGGAGCCACCACACATTAAAAAGTCAATGATCAATAAAGAGTTTAAACTTCCCAATCCTTTACAGTGAACGAAAAATAAGCATGACGGTAGACTTGCAAATTAACTGCCCGCTTTGGTAACCGACCCTTTCCAAAACATCGAGAAGACCTAGGTACTAGTGTTTCATTTAAAAAATGGCGGCTATTTGCCTATCATGTTTTCGTCGTTCCTTATGAAGTTGTTCTTGCTTCCAACTGAACGAACTAACAAAATTATAAAGAGTAAGTATTTCGACCGATGTGTCGGTAGTATTTCGACCAACGTGTCGGTAGTGTTTTGACCAACGTGTCGGTAGTGTGTCCGCCAATGCGTCGGTAGTGTGTCAGCCAACGTGTCGGTAGTGTGTCGGCCAACGTGTCGGTAGCGTGTCAGCTGATGTGTCGGTAGTGTGTTGGTGGTGTGTCGACCGACGCATTGGCCGACGTGTTGGTGGGATCGGATTCTTAACTATACCCACAATGCCTACGTGTGGTAGTGCAATAATTACTCGTTCAGAAATTTGGTCTCCCGTGCTCGCAAGTAACTGGCGCGACAGGGCGACCATTACGCAGCAGCCTTAGTAGTATTTTTAACCTTTTAAGGCAAAAATCGCTGTGGCTAAAAGTGTTTTCATTAGTCTTTTACAGTGGCAAATCTTACCACTCTACAGAGTTCTTGAACATCATGTTGCATAAAGCTGTCAAGCGTCTCCCATCTAAAATTTAAGCAAACACTTTATTACATGTACAACAAATAACCACGCTTTGTATACCAAATTGTACCATCTTGTTTTTGGGTGATGTTTGGCAAATTGTAGTCCTTGAAAATACAACCTTTAATCCTTATTTCATAAACCAAAATAAATACATGTTATGGAAATTTAAGATTGAAATTGCCTGATACCAGAAAGTATATACAACATCCCAAGCAACAATCCTTCTGGATCAAATGTAAGAAAACAAACAATAGTAAAACTTTAAGGGGTGCAGGGCTGGTGCAGTGGTGAGAGCACTCGCCTTCCACCAGTGTGGCCCGGGATCAATTAACCCATTCAACGCCATATGTGCGTTGAGTTTGTTGGTTGTCTACTCTGCACCGACTAAAATTTTCCCTATGCGACCAAAATATCCGGCGAAGTCGCAAATTTGGGACTTGTTGTCACCTTTGCTCTTTCGAAACAAAAGGGTTAGCAGTTGCCACTTTGCTGCTACTTTTGCTAAAATAAATAAATAAATGACAAAATTCTTTTGTTTCTCGCAGTGAATTTCCCTGAAGATAGCGTAATTGTAGAGTAATTTAGCAGCGATGCAACGTCCATTCCTTCGATCATTCGCCATTTTCAGCCGTTTCTTTACACACATGTATTGCGGGATCGTATTTTTTTGCTAAACTGCTGACAACACATGGCGATTTTGCGACTAAAATTTGCAAAATTGAGAGTAAATTTTCGTATGTTGTCGTAAAATGCGCCTGCATTTTTTCGTTAATTTTGAGCCCTGAGTTATATGTATGTATTTTTGCACGGTTTAAAACTATGCGGAGAAAGAAGAACTTAGCAAGTGCTCTTGGTATCCAAAAAGAAAATTGGGGGTAACCCCACATCATTTTTTCAGAGATAATTAAGCTTCCATTTTGGAAAAAAAAATGCCATATATTGCTTTGTAATTTAAAGTGCCCCTATGACCAAAAAAGTCAATTCTTATTTTCCTTTGGATTTAAAAACTATGTTAACTTAACACTAAGAGACCAAAGCTTTAAGTCTTGATTTAACTGGCATTTTCCAATAAATGGTCCGCC
>NC_090890.1:19609527-19634527 GCF_036669925.1 Montipora capricornis
CCCCTTTGTGGATTTGGACCTCCCATATTACAGCTCATTTATCTAACTGTTTATCGATACAGAGTTAGGCTTTGGATCGGGGAAACTTGAGGAAAAGACTTAGGTCAGTTTATTTGTTGCATTCCCAGCTGCATTTCGTATAAAAGTTTGTAGCTGCGAATTTTAACTCCTTTCTGACACAAGCTTAAATACCAGTAACATGCTATCTTTTTAATAAGGGGAAAAAAAAAGCAAAGTCAGACTAAAGCTTCAGTTAAAGTTGTCGAAAGCATGCACTGTGGCATTTTCATAATGCATTGTTTTTTCTTCCATTTGATAGTTTGAATGGGCGGCGCTTCCACAAAGGAGGTGCCACTTTTTGAAGTAACACCTCTTGGTTGGGAGACGCATTCTTAGAAGTTTACTTGATTACAATTTTTCCTTTTTTATAACCAAACTAGTCAAGTTGTGAATTCTCATATTAATTTTCAGAAAGGAAAAAAGCGAAGTTAGGCTTGAGTTTCAGTAAAGGTTGCTTAAAGTTGCTGCGGCATTTCGTAAAGTAGATGCAAATTTTAACTCTTATATTTGAAAGCATTGTTTTTTTTAAGTTCTTTCACTTTCAATTGATTATACAATAATTTTACCCTTTATGTGAGCCCATGCAATTACATCCTCCCTTGGTATAATTATAATAATAATTGTCGCGGCTAATCACCGTCACAAAGTACAGCAACTACGCAGCTCTACAAGGTCGAAATGAAAGCATACAATGGCGCCTCAGGCAGCCGCTATACAGTCCATGTGTGACCTTGGAGCACAGCTTACAGCCAGCTGGAATCAGCTGTATGTTGGTTTTTCTTTGGTGAGGGGGGAAAACCAGAGAACCCGGAGAAAAACCCTTGAGGCAGAGAAGAGAACCAACACAAACTCAACCCACTTATGGCGTCGGTTACGGGAACTGAACCCGGGCCACATCGGTGGGAAGCGAGGGCTCTCACCACTGCGCCATCCCTGCTGCTGTGCCTTGTTGTGGCAGGGAGGCTTGTGTGCCCTTATGATCCTTAGAGCTGTATCAGCGGGAGCCTTGTGCTCCTGGTAGGTCTAACCATGCTGGGTAGGTCTATGGGGTCAGACAAAACAGCAGCCTAGCCCTCCAGGTTGGGGGTTGGGCGTGGGGCCAGCAACCCTACCTCATAAAAAAATTACACTGCTACAGAAATGCCAAGACGCATACCAAGAGATACTACGGCCTGGGGAGTTGAAGGACCTCTAGCACCAGGGCCAATGACGCCTGGCAGTGAAAGCCAGGTCTACAGCTGGAAGCTGCCAGGCCGACGACCACCAACATCCCCCCCAGGACCACCACTACCATCGGAACGTGGAATGTTCGACATGAGGAGAAATGGCTACACGTGGGGAGAACTGCAACGATTGGCTTATTGGTGGCCTTTGCCCCAGACGGGGCTACAGGCAATGATGATGATGATGATGCAATTACATAATATTATACTAATCAAATAGTTATTTTAAGGGGGGTCCAAATCCACTAGCGAATCTGGACCGGGGGGTCCAAATCCGCTGTGACACCGGGTTAGGTTTATGTCATTATGTATAAAATGAAGTCATCTGTTTGAAGAAATAAAAGAGTCGAATAATACTTATTGATCTGGATCTGAATTTGTTGTACACAAATTGAAAATTGCCAAGCAGGGTGCGAGTTGTGCTGTTGTTGACTAAGTCAAACAAAGCCTCCTTGTGCATGCCTCTTCAGGATTTTGACCAAATCCTGTGTATTTTCACTTTCAAACAAGGATCCTTTCCAAATTTTAAGTGTAAGAGCGAAAGAGTGGTTACAATAACCAGTCTTACACGCCATGCATGAACAAGGGTCAAACAAGCGGAGTTTCACAACAATTCCAGACACAATACACATTGCTAGCTTACAATAAAGTGGTTTGTTATTTTTTCCGAACCAGTGATGGCACTTACAGAGAAAAAAGTGCTTGTCATCGCTAGTGCATTCTATTCTTAAGATGCTCATCCTCATAGATTCATACATGTAGGTTTCTGTATTTCCACACATACAACAATACAAATTAATACATTTTACAGAAATGTGGAGGTTTGTGAGGAAAAACCCACAGGGTTAATGGTGTTCGCACACCTAATCTAACATTTGATACAAGATATTAATATTAATTTTAAATAGCAGGCAGACATGACAGACTATGTTGTGGAAACCCAGAAATAAAATAAATAGGCGGTATAGAAGGTCTTTTCTAACACTGAATTTGCCATAATTAGTTCTTGGCCAAGGTATAAACAGATTTTGGTTTGATCTTGAATGTGTACAATATCGATGGGCCTCTCTGATGTTCGTGAAATAGGAGTCATAAATATCAGGACGCAAGTTATTTTCATGTTTGTATACAAGCTCACCCATTTGTTATTAAGTAATTTGAAAAATGTTCAGTACAGCTAATCTAGTTAACAGGTGTCTGCAATGATCTCGCCAGCAGAGCCTGATTGTGTTATAATCCTATAATCCTATAATCCAAAACTCGCACCCTACTTGGCAAATTTTTGCTTTGTGTACAACAAATTCAGAACTCACTCAATAAGAAAAATGTATTTCCCTTGAATGATGTATTCTTCGACTCTTAAAAAAGCAATAGCAACAAAAAGAAAAACAAGAGCTTTTTTTAATTTCAAACAGATGACTTCATTTTATAAAATGATGACATAAGTAAGCTAGATCAAACACTGTAAGCTTACCGTAAAGTTTAAAATTTACTTCTTTACAGGGTTGAGCTTTAGCACGTTTACAAACCTTAGGCAGAATCATTCCAACATTTCAGCCAAAACCGTAGCTCATCATTTTTTAATACCCATGACCTTCTAGCACTTAATGAAGCAGGAATGCAGTTTTCCACACATTGATCGTTCTTTTTCTCTTTCCCTCCCCAAAAATAAAGAATGTTAAAATCCTACAACGCCTTGATGTCATGTTTCGCCGCTAACTTGACCCACGTTGGCCGCTATTTGTGAATTCAGTGTATAAGTGAGTCGAACTTCAACTTGTCATCTAGAATCACACCTAACAATTTCTCTTTAGATATTAGAATTTGTATATCCAGAAATTCCATTGAAAACTCGAGGGCATGCACGTGAAAACTACAAATAATTATTAGTGCCATCTGCTCTTGTTGATAGCATAGGCTGGGTCATTCATAAAAATAGGCATGCATTGTATACATGTGGTTAAGTGCAGTAGGCTGGTATTGTGTAGTAATTATTTTTGCAAAATTAATTTTCTTCTCCTGTTTATTGTGTTATCCCATTTTGGTGTTGTTTTTGCATTCCAATTACAAACAGTTTGATGTCTTCACTTAAAAATGTCCTATGGGATAGGGTGGGGTACCTGGATGGGAGACTATTGGGAAATCTTCCTAACAAAGGTATCTTATTTTTTTTTCACACAATTTCTTTTTCATTTGCTTATTAAATTTGTTTCTGTCATCTGTTTTTGATGAATGGCAATGGAGTCCCAAAACAGTGCTGTTGCTAAGCGAGTATTGACTCACAAAGCCTGTGAGCCCCGAAACAGTGCGGTTTCTGTGTGGGTATTGACTCACGAAGTTCACATGCTCTAGGACTGATTACCCCTTCATTTTTTTTTTCTTTTACAATTGACATTAGAATTTAAATAACCAATTATGCAAAATTTGATGCAAGTTTCCACCGAAGTTAAGCCCATTCTGGTGGAGTTTGTACTTGGATGGGAGACCACCGCAAAATCCCTGTTTAAATTCCTTTTCTTTTAACTTGATACCTTTTTTGTATTTGGTTGTTAAAGGCTTTTTTTGAATCTTATTTTATTCCTGGGAGGAACAGCAATGGAATCTCCAAAGGGTGCAGTTAGGCTAAATGGGTGTTGACTCACAAAGCCCACAAGCACTCTAGGCAAGAACATATTAACGGCATTGTTGAGGTGGACCATTGCTCTTGCAAAGTAAAAGACAAAAAAGACAAGTGGGGAGCAAACAGAATAACTGTATGATGGACATCAATTGTTGACAGTCAAAAAAATAGTGCATTAGTTTCATAATTCATGCACACGCTGCAGGCCTACAATCTTACACTCGCTCACTCAGACAGCCGTGATCTGGGGTGGATCCAGGTTTTGACGAAGGGGGGTTCGGATAAACGCCCGCCGAAGGCGGTAGCCCCTACGGGGTCTAAAAAAAATTTTAATTTTAGGGCCTCTGAAATGCGATTTCCAGCGTTTTCAGGGGCAATTTGAAGTGGTTTAATTGGTCAAAAGACTCATTATCTTCGCTGGTCTCTGATCTAGGGAAGAAAATTATGATATTTCAGTTTTAAATCGATTGGTGAAACAACTCTCGAGAAATCAGCACTGTCTGCTTGCTAGAATTAAGTGTACTCGTGTAATAGACTAATCGATTAATGCTTACCTTGCTGATGACGGTCCGAAAAATCGGTGAATTTGTGGTTGCTTTGTCCTCTTCGACATATTAAATCGTGAGTTGACGTTGAGGAACATTGAAGTAAATTTTCTCTTTAAAATACTCCCAGCGCAATCTTTGACTCACTGAGAAAACGATCCACAACTCTGATTTCCAAAGAACGGTGTGGCTTTACGCAATGCCGGAATTGGAACGATTGGCAGATTTGGCATAAACTGTCAGTTTTGGCGGGACGTGTAAGCGTTAATAAGCAGTAATTTTATAGCTCAAGTGGACGTTCTAGAGGCCATTTTCGACTAGGCACAAATTTGTCTTGTTTTTATTGCTGTTTTCGCGTACAAAGACACAAAGAAATATCACTTTCAAAAGATATATTTATTAGCTGAGTTGGCTCACTATTTTTTTAACCACACGTTTGATATACGTTTTTACGTTCAGTTTAGGGGGTTCAACCAAACCACCCGAACCACCCCTAGATCCGCCCCAGGTGATGACAATAAGGGTACTGCACTTACAGTGCACTACCCACAAAAATGTTCAAAATCAAAACCAATGTAGTGCGGAGGTAAACAAAGAAAGTTAATTTTGTTATACGAAAGTTGATACAATGCAAATACCTGTGCTGAAGCTCATAGAATGTTCTTTGCAAGGCAAATGCTACACTCCTATTTGGGTCATCATTTTCTGTAGGCATCTGGTACACAGCCTATAAGTAGTCCATGAGGTAAATAAGCAAACAAAAAACATACATGTACATTGGACAGTTATGGTGGTTATCAGTTGTCTTCTTCCCCAATTGTCTTCTTCTTCTTCACCATTATTGTGAAAAAATTTTATTTGACGCAAGTTGGTGCCCTTGCTTAGAAAAGCACTCACATGTAACTGTATATGAACATATGAACATGTACTAGCATTCTACTTACCATGGAAGTGTTGGAACAAAAAAACCTAAAAAAATTATTACTGTCCACATCAGGGTGCAGATCACCCTGCTAGCAGAGCCTTTCTTTTGCTTGCTCGATTTTGGCGTTCTCGAGAAAGACTCTGCATGAATCGAGTAAGATCTTTATTGAGTATGCGCTCCATGTTGCCAGGATGCAGTCTCGAACCCAAGCATAATATGCCAGATCTCGCCACCATCTTGGTTCTTCACGGTACAGCGGGCTCAATTATAACCATCGGTTTTGTCACTAAATTGACGCTCGCACTGGAAAAACCGGTTTGACGAGAGAAAACAAGATTGACTAGTCCAGAAGTTCGGGCTGTGGCGGCTTCAAAGAGTTGATGCGATTCGGGCAGAGCCTACTTTTCTCCTCCTCATGCAGTAAAGAAAAGGACAAAAGGAGGCTCTGCTCGCAGGGTGGGTGCAGATAAGTTATGGGGCCACAATGTTATTGGGAATCTAAAGATTTTTAGAGTAATCTGGTACCTATTAAAATCAGTGGATCTCAACAAATGTTTCATAGTTTTTCTTATGATCTTCTTCATTTACATGTATCAGGTTTTTACATAAGCCCTGTCTTGATCCTGGAACACTCATTCATGGTCAATCTTAGTGAAGGTTCAAAATACGACTAGGGAGCAACATGGCTTCTTTAACCCTTTAAGCCCCGAGGGGTTCCCCATTGACGAGTAAAATCGTCTGGCGTTAGACAGAGTAAAATCTATAAGTGCCATTTGGCACTATCGGGGCTGAAAGGGTTAACAAAAAAATTAACAAAAAATTAATGATCAAACCAAGACAAATTTTGGAAAACATGAGTGATGGTCCTGGTGTTCAACCTGATTCTTTAGTGAGGAGAGGAAAAATGGCCCAGATTCATTATAGGAAAAACACTCACCTTCCTCAGTTTATTTGTAAAGTACAGTGTTTGTAACAAGGAGTTCATGTAACAAGTAGCTCCTTGATTCTTCAGTCCCACAAATCCAGTGTGTTTTTTGGAATCCCACCTACATGGATAAAATTCAAACTTGATGTTCACATTTTTTATATATTTGTATGTCTTACATTATGTACACAGCTACCACACAAGGGTTTAAGGTGGCTTAATACAGTTTTCTGAATTTTACCTAACAAATAAATGCAAACCAGGGGAAAATGCTAAATATAGTGACCAGGCTCCCGGAGGGTGGACTGGAAACTAGACACTTAAAAGGCCTTTTTCTCAAAACCTAGCAATACGACCGGGGTTAAAACAATATGAAGATGAAACCATGAACAGTTTTTTAAAAAGATCTATCAGACAGTTTTTCAGTTATTATCAAAATGGGCGAAAAACCTGTACGACAGATTTAACTGTTTATTTCTATACATGATTATTTTTCTCGCTACAGAAATCCTGAAATTCTGAGGAGGGGTCCTACAGCTAGTTTTTGAGAAAAAGGCCTTTGAAATGTCTAGTTTCTAGGAGCTCGGTCACTACATTTAGCATTTGAGTTCCCGAGTTGCATTTGTTTGTTAGGTAAAATTATATTCTACATCAATAATTGCAGTGTCTAACACTTCAGAAGAGACATCCTGTTGCTTTAATTTCACAGATTTTAAAATCTTGATCTTTTTCTTCAGAAAACTGTAGTGAGCCACCTTAAACAAAAGCCTTACATTTTACACATCTTTTAAAAAGGATTTTGAGTTTCCACCATTACAGTTCCAATTTTCCCACCAGCATTGACTGTAATACTGTACTCTTTCAGTTATGATAACAGCACTTTGGCATTGTGAAGGTATTATAAAGAGTACCCACAGTTTGTGACATCTTTAAAACTCTCTTTACATTGCATGTCCCACAATCTCTTCAAGCCCTAGAAATTTAATCACATACTTACGCAACACCATGTGGTGCTTCTGCTGCTACCTGCACTTCCAAGATAATTGTGTCATCTTTAATAAAACCCTTGTTTGCATCAAGGGCATCCTGAATTGATCAAAAACAAAAAGAAAATGTAATGTGACCATAATTCCATTGTAATTTACAAGTGGGTAGCTGGGTACATACTCTGTGGTGAGTTGAGATTAACTTATTAGCATATAAATTTTACTTTCCTTTTTGTCTCATTGTTGAGACATTTGACTGGCATTTCTTTAACTTTTTATTTTAATATATTCACTTGTTCAGCATTCTTCCTGAGATGCAGACTGACAGTACTATTGAAAAATGCAGTAGAATATCTTTCATACTCCAGTATGATTCATGATGTATCTTGAGTGGGGTTTGAGTCAAACCTATTTGCAGTCTTTAGGAGTTGGTATTAGTTGAAAGCTTCAATCAAGTAATGTGCCACCAACAACCCTGGAAATAAACACCTCATGCCCACTGTTGAAAAAAAGTCAGTATCATGAGATAATCATTATTACATCCATTGATGTGCTTTTTCACACCTTGTAAACTGAAGAGAATGACGTATGTAAGTGACCTACAAAAATGACAAATTTGTGGGTGAATTTTTACTTCTTAATATAAATTCTCAAGCCTAAAAGAAGCCATCAATACTGAGCCACAGTGACCAATGAAGATGGTACATGTATACAGGTATTTTTGAGAGTTCAATACCAGAATCTAAAGTTGAAGTAAAGTGACTTACATTCCATGCAACAAAATGACTAAATCCCCAGTCATTTTCCTTTGCAAAAAACAGATGAGAAATTTCTGCAGAGAAAGGAGTAATAAAATTACTGCATATGTCAACAGACACTTTTCTTACTTACATGTAACTCTGCACCACAGTTGCAAATGTTTAAATTGGCTTTTGAATAAGTGACTGTGCACAACCATAACTAATTTATCAAAGCTGCATGTGTCAACTAATAAGCAAATTTGGCAAGGCTTGCTACTATATAAAAAAGAAAAAAAAAAGTGTAACAATGACAGTGATGATGGTGAAGAGGATAATGTCCAATGTGATCATACTGTTGATTTAGAAGCTACAAGTACATGACCTGACATTGCTACGGTAACCAACAGGAGCAAAAGTGAAACACTGATGACACAGCTGTGCAGATACCAGGAGATAACAGAATTTATAAGAAAGAACATATACATAAGAAAGTTGAAAACCAACTGGAGCTTAAAAGTGGAATTGCCAATACATGGCAAATGAGTAGATGCTGGAGTTAAATTTGTACAGGTATACTGTAGTTGGATCATTGGGAAGTGTAGTAAAGAACTTAATTAAATAGTGTAAGTGGTTAGAACAATCTGACATCAAAATCAGCACTTCATTACCGGTACTCTAAAACAACCACATACATGTAGTTTAGAACAACAAGGATTTTGAGGTAAGCAAGTAAGATCACCCAGTGCACAGAGAAAAAAGTATAATGATAATTAATGATAATAATAATTAGTATATAGTCACTCAGTGATCTTGGTGTTTCAAGCAATCTGATTGGTTCGCTATCTCGGAGTTATTGAGCATTATTCACTCCCTTTGGAGTGAATAATGCTTGATCCAAACAAAACAAAATGGCCGGCGTAAACTCACCAGCATTTATGAATCGGAAATATTGAGAATACAAAATGATGCTGTGCTACAGAAGACAAAGAAGGGCCTGAATTTGGCCTGAAAGATTTCAAAGGTTAGAGAAGAGTTCATACTTTTGCAAACCCGTGTTTGACTTCGTTTTTCCAGATAATTATTGCTGAAAATTAAACAATCTTCACGCCAAAAATTTGTTTCACTCGGAGTAATTCTCTCTTGTAGGGCTGGTCGCCCACCAAAACGAATTTCTTACTGAAATCAAGGAAATAAAAATGTTTATAAGAAAGTTCCACATGGTTGCAAGTAAACAAGACAGGTCATTTTACAACAAACTAACGCTCACCTCAATTAGAGCCACCATTTCATGTGGATCATTTACCAACTGCATTTTCAATTTCCATTTCAAATGAACCTCAAAAACTTTGATCGAACGGTGAAAATGTTTTAACAAGCAGACTTTCGATTTAGATTGCAGATTTAAACGGTGCTAAATGACCATTTTGCTGTTTGTGACGAGGATTTTAACAAAGGTTATTTAGATTTGCCATGTTTGAAGCTTCTGTAAACACTTTCGCGCATGCTTTGTGCCGCTTGCATGTTTTCCACGCATGAATTGAGATGCCAATTAAATCGACTTTGGATGGTTTTTTCTGCAATTGTTGTTGAGATCACTGCGTGAGTATATACTAAAACCATTATTCTTTTCAATCTCGGTGAAAAGTGGCAGAATATTTACCTCTCCGCTTTGCAGCTCGGTAAATATTCTACCACTATTCACCTCATTTTCAAAGAATAATATTGTTAATTATTAACCTGCAGACCAGTTTGGCAGCTGACCTAATCCCCAAGGAGTTTGCACTGCTTGATAGATGGAGCATCTGAGTGGTGTTAAAGAGGTCATAGGTTCAAATCCTCCCTGGAAGTTTCAGTTGTGCCTTTACCATATTACTAAGAAACTAGCATATCATCTCTCGCAAGAGTAAATCCCACTATTTACCACCTAAAATAATCTAACACTTTGCCAGCACCATCCAAAACACAACAGAATTATTTATCATATACTCACTTCTCGTGAAGTCCTCACCACCGTCCTGCTGATGTACAAGAGTCAACCTTGCTGAGGCCTGACAAGACCATGATCTACCACAAGCGAATACAAAATAATTAGTAAAGTATAATAATTATGTGTAATAATACCGGTATCTAAAACATTTGAAATTTTTCTACCAAGAAGAACCTTGACAAGGTCAAGCAACCTCATGAGGAAACCAAACTAATTATCTCTGAAATATCATAAACTTCCAATAATAATATATAATTATTTGAAAGCCAATCCAGCAGGTCCAATTTTGGGTTGCAAGCTTTTGGAACTGTATTCTTTCATTGCTATACCGGTTAGGAATTTACAGTACAAAATACTCTAAAAGTTACGACCAGTATACAGAATACATCCAAGAAGAATGTGCTTTCAGAGTACCTCAGATGTCCCCTTGTTGCAAAAAACAACCCTTGAATAAAATGTCCATGTACATACAACATCATGTCGCATACTCTTATTAAATTAAACAAGGTAAAGCAAACATACAGCGTTTCTGTCTCTGGATTACACTGCAGAAAGAATCCCAGACTCTTGACTTTCTCATGATTGGAATATCTTGGCATGCACATAATACGCCTATAACCAACAGATTCTGATTAGATAACATTTCAGATGTAAATTAAACCTTTTACTGCGTTAAACGCTACACTTCTTTTACATGAGCTGCATTTCTCCTGCATGATCCATTCTGATTGGCTAACAGAAATGCAGTTTTCAGGTATCACAGTGCAGAAAAGAGAAAGATAATTCACTGCAAAAAGAGGCAACAAACCAAGTATGTATTCTGATTGCTCAATGATCAAAGAAAGTCTCAGGTGGCCAATCCAATGCGAACCCCCGATGGTGCAATTTTTGCGCTATTATGATATGCATGCATTTCTTCTAATTAATTATGACAATCTCACCTTGAAAATTTTTCATGTATATTGTTAATAAGCAATCACAAATTTTTGTGCAATTTGGGATAAATAAGCACTTTTTCAAAGACTACAAATTTCACTTGCTTGTTCCTATTTCAAAAAATAATCCCGCTTATTTAATCCAAATTGCACTCAAAATCATTACCTCTACAAATTCAAAACATCACAGAGATAAAGAAATAATAACTATTAACACTAATCAGAAACCCATAGGGGTTGAAACGTGTAACGGCCCCTTGTGTGCTGGGAAACAAGCTTCTGAATATTCAATTTGCTAAGTACCATATTTGGAACAACAAGAGCAAGGGGTTTCCAAATATGGTACTTAGCACTGAAACATTCAACCAATCAGTTCGCACTGAATATTTGGAAGCTGTAAACACATGTTACACGTTTCAACCCTTATGGGTTTCTGTACTTATTTAATTGATAAATAAATTATTAATGAACTTTATAAGAAGAAGCTCTTTCCGTTGAGGCACTGCATCCAAACCACTTAACTATAACAAGTGATTTGTGAGCACTGTACCTAGTACGCTATACGTCTCGAGACTAATACAAAGTACAATTTTTCCTCACCATGGTAAATTTCTGACGTATATGGGGTCACTCAAGGTTGTTTTTTCAAGTTTACTGAAATTGTGCACTGTGAATCGAATGATTCCTTCCGGTCTTGCCGTGTCTTCTTCCATAATAACATCCTGAGGCTCACTGGGAGAAGAAACTCCATTTGGCACGGCGGAATCATCAACGGTATCTAGCCGGAAAACGTGAACCAAACTGTTTCATCCAGCTTTTACTAAATTTTTTGCAAGCTAATGATATGAAACCAATAAGTAAAACATGTCATAGTAACTCATAAGGGGATACCTTCTTTCGTGTCCATTTCCTCTTGATCACTTTCATTTTCCACCGTATTCATACTTTCTTCTTCGATTTTGGAGTTTAAATTTTTGGGACGAGTTTTTGCGGAGCGAGTCCCAGTTACAACCTTAATATGTTTACTGGCTATGCGGCCAATTGCGCCCCACAATCCCTTACCGGGAAACACGGCGACCAGTGTCTAGTACATACGAGGTTTAAAAATAAAAAAAGGCGAGCGATAGATCGCAAAATGCGAACAAATTACAAAGTTTAGCTTGTCTGCCAGTTCACACTAATATCGTCCTCCATTGTGACATTGGGCTTCGGCATCTCGCATGGAAGTGTGGGTACCAGGCGTGCGCAGTTGCTCCATTCTCCCTATTCCCCCTCCTTGAAACTCTCGACCAAAAACTGGGTACTCCGTGAATTTTTTAGCACGTTATGGTTCACCGATCAAATCGAAACTTCAACATCCCCCCCGGGCAATCCCTCGGCATTTTACTATCTTCTATGCCCGGGGAGTAGGGAATTTGACCTTTGCTGCGTGGGGTGGGGAAAATTGAACCGGAAGTGTCAGGTTTCAGATGATTGTCTTTTCGGGAACCGAAGTCGCTAAAAGCCCTAAAACACGAGTTTAATGGAAGAGATGTAGCATTTGTGAAGGATTGGCTTACAAAAAAGGTCGTTATTAAAGACAGGAGGAGCCGACGACGATTGTTCTCTAGTACGGCATTTGACCACCATTTTGGCCCGAGGGGGCGGGAATTTGAACGATCCAATCTTCAAAAGTTCGAATGTCCTGGCTTTGCCCGGGGGAGGGTGGATATTGAAGTTTGGAGTTGATTGGCGCATTAGATCAGTGGCTTGATCTGATCGGCGTAATTACAAGTTGAGAAGCTAAATATTTTGAGCAAGAGCCGATACAACGTAGATTTGATTTTGGTGGTGTACTATATTTCGGCTGGCCAAACCAGCTTTCTTCAGGTACAATGAGAGGTTACTTTGGATTTCTTCTAAGTGCATATATAGAGTAAATGAATGTTGACGTAATACTGGAAAAATGTGATAAAATATGGTAATTACAACAAATTTGAATTCAAATACTGAAGAGTAACGGAAAAATATTGGAAGTGACTGTAAATAATAATACTGAAATACGTTTCTTAGCGGATATTAAGACCGTTGGGATCAATTGACCTCTTTAGCTTGTACGTTTTGTTTTCCCATTTCAGACCACGTGATCTTCCCAAGGGAATTTTCCTTTTGTTTTTTTATAAGTTATGCATACATATGCACGTGCATAAGACGGCATTTGAAAGAAACTGTCCCCTAGAGTAACATCACGTGGTCTGAAATGAGAAAACAAAACATACAAGCCAAAGAGGTCAGTTGTCCTTCCTTTTGAAATTAAACCTTCAAATCCACAGCACCAAAATGGCCCCCTCTTTTGCTAATCTTTTCCTTGGGCATTTCGAAAAAAATGCTATAAGGAACGTCCCATTTCAACCCCATACTTGGTTGAAATACATCGATGACATTTTTATGATCTGGATTGAAAGTCCCGTGAAGCTAAAAATTTTCATCAACTATCTCAACAGCATTCACCCTACCATAAAATTCACCAGCTCACACTCCCCCACCAATGTTCCTTTCCTTGACATAAACGTCTCAGTAACTAGTGACGCAAGGGTAGTATCGAAAACGAAGACCCCGCAATCGAAGACCCCGCAATCGAAGACCGAAGAAAGAAGACCTCGAAAACGAAGACCCACCCAAAAAAAACGTATAATTAAGGTTGGTTCAAATGTTATTTTTAAAGAGTTAGTCCCAAGCAGATCTAAGCAGTCTCATTGCCTCACCTTTAATGAAGCCAACAAAAATTGTCATCCAAAGTAAACGTCAGAAACTTATGGTTCTATTCTCTGGAGTAAAATATTTTGATAAGAATTTCTGTGGCTTATCCCATTCCTAAATTGCTGAAATTGGTTCATTGCTTACAGTAAGTAGAACAATACGGATAGCAGTGTTTTGAGTTTATTTGTTCACCCCATCTCCAACCTTCACATTAATTTAGCAGGTGAGTCCAGATGGCTATCCGATGGGGGACTAGACCCTCCGTGAGGGTACACTGGGTTGCCTGTGGTACGTGCACCGTTCCAAACAATTTTTTTCAAGGTCATTAAGAAGTCATACCAGAAGAGGCCCTTTGGCTCACAGGTCGTCACACGTTCGTACGACGAAACAGATCTGTCCTTGCGTAATATGTAGCTCTAACAGTGCACGATATTGTTTTGGTATCGTCTATCATTGTAGTGAAGGGGTAGTTTCTAAAGAAACTGTGGTGCTGCGTCGGTGGGGAAGTAGTATACAAAAATTTGGATTTATCAACGGAGTTGATAATGTAAATTGGCCACCGTACAGAGATTCTAAAAGCTGACGTTTCGAGCGTTAGCCCTTCGTCAGAGCGAATGGATTCGCTATCATTGTAGTGTCATGGTAGAAGTCTTGGGTAAATAGTCTGAGAAGACATGTGGTTACTAGCAAAGTACTGAACCCAGAAAGATTGAAGAAAATAAATGGGAAGTGAGAAACATTGGCTTCTGGGCTGACATTAGTGTTGATAAACTTCTTTGCACCACAAGTTTAAGCGTGCCCGCTGAGCATCTGACAGCTTTGTAATGCCGAAGTTCACTGAAGTTTATCCCTGTTTGGCGGGGTTAGTGTTTGGATGGGAGACCAAAACAATATACCCCTCCTAAAACAGAAGCATCGGACCGAAAATACTATTAACGCTAACAAATGCGAACTCAGCAAGGTACAGATCTTGTTAGCTTGCTTTATGCAAAAACAAATATTGATGCAAAAGTAAATAACTATTGATACACAGTTTTTAGAAAGAGCAGAAGGAAGTCTCCAGGACGGTCGATCGAGAATAACATATTTACGACATGAAAACAACATTAATTTTGAACCGTGAATATAGAATATAAAAAGTTATGATCAGCGACAAACATTTTGGGACATTTGGCCGGAATTCAGCGGGCGCCGTGATTAAGTTACCGCGGCATGTTTACTCGCCAAACAGTGAAGCATCTGTGTCAAATGATGGCAAGATACCGGGTTTTTGTAAGTTTCTTTTTCTGTCAAGTGTTATAAAGTTTGACAATGAAATGATCGAAGTCAAAACAAAGATCACAATCGCCCAACTCTTGTTTATGCAAAGTCAAAATTTAAGCTCCAAGACGCGTTCGACGTTATTTATCACCAGGTAATTTCATCATTTTGGAAATGGCAGCTACTTTATTATTCATCTGCGTCACAATTTTTCACTGATTTTGGGGCTCATTTTGTTGAAACTCAAGCACGCTTCCAACAGGCCTGTGAACCCTTCCTGCTTACAGAGCAATACTAAAAAACTTCTTCCATATCACATTTCAACCTTAAGCTCGAAAATTCAATACACAACATGATATTATAATTCACAAAGGCAGAAAATACCACAGAATCCTTTTCCAGCGAAAAATTTATTGAAACAAACAACATATTTGCTCTTAGGGGCGAAAACCTCTTCCTATTTCATTGCGTGCGTGAAGACAAGAAACTCAATCGTGTCAAATTACCATGTACTTCAGGTAAATACAGCTCACTTGATCTCGTCTCGACGGGCGATAGATTGTTGTCGAAATCCAGTACTCGTCGCTTTTGAGATTCCTGTCTAGTTTATCCAACTGACTTTCCATTATTGAGCTCCATAAGGGTATATTTTGTTTAAGGATCCACTAAAACGCCATTCGCGTTAGATGACTTTCGACGCCATTGCAGGCTAAGTTAATGATTCTACTGTGTCCACCAGAGAAATCTACGCATTTCCCACTACCCTATCGATCCTAAGAAAATACGCGCAGAAGGCTCTATGCACAAAGCCACCACTTAGCAGGAGAGTGACAGGCAAGACTTTTACCAACACGGAAAAAAAAACTAACTAAAAAAAAGGAAAAAAAAAAAAACAAAAAAAAAAAGCAAACAAACAAAACGCAGACCTCGACTGGGTTTGCCATAGGCAACCCAGTAAAAAACCCACGAAATTAAACACAGATTCCGACTGGGTTTGCAACCCAGTAAAAATGTTGCAGTGCCAGGCGCGATTACTTTATGAAGCGAACCGAAGAGCCCTTGGAACTATTTTTTTTTTTCAGTTTGTATCATCGCCGATCGTCTAATTTCTAGCTATCAAACAGAATCAGTCAGAGCCTAAGTTGAATTTGCTGCTCCCTTGGTCCCGCAGTCGAAGAATACTTAAAGAAAGACGAGTTAAACGACTGCTCCCGCAGACCCGAAGTGGACGAGTAATGAATAGGAAGGGCAGTTCATGGCATGCTTTGTATAAACTCTCTCCCGCTCCCGAGCAAGTTACAAGGAGCAAACAACCCGAATCAAGCAGACATGTGGCGGTGGCCCAAATGGCTTCGACATTTTGAGAGCTATAGGATCGCTTCTGATCTTTAAAACAAATCAAACCAGGAACAGGTTGGAACATTTCTCTATGCAATGCGGGATTGTGCAGATGACATCGTCAAAACGCTAAGCATAAACGAAACACCCGCTTCCTTCGACGAAGTCAAAACTGCCCTCAATGGTTATTTTACAGCCCGCCGCAATGTTATCGTCGAACAAGCACGGTTCAATCGACGAATACAAAACTCCCGTAAATCCGTGGACACCTTTATTCAAGACTTATACCGCCTTGCCGAAAATTGTGAGTACGGAACCCTGAAGGATGAACTTATAAGAGACAGAATTACTGCTGGACTCGGAGTCCTCCATGATACACTATCTGACCACCTGCAAGCTAAATCTGACCTCACTCTTGCGGATGCTGCCCGCATGAGCCGACAAGCCGAAGCAAGACAACAAAATCGAACGATCGTCCATGGGGTAGAAACTCAAAACAAAGTTGATTACGTCAGTCAGCCGCGCTCTCACAACAAACAAAAAGCAACACACAACCAACCTGCACGTAAACGAAAGGAGGGATTCATAAAAGAGCCCTCTAAGAATGGCCGTCCCTGTTTTTGGTGTGGACGTCAGAACCACGACAGGAAGTATTGCCCTGCTAGAGACACTATTTGTAGTAACTGCAACAAAAAGGGACATTTTCAGTCCGTCTGTCTCAGCAAGAAACCTTATCCGAGAAAGGTACATGCAATAGAAGAAGAAGAGGAGAGAGACATACACTTCCTCGGTGAGATCGGCTGTGATAAGATATATTGGTCTGCACAGAAAGGAGTGAATGGTCGTACAACATGCTTCAAGCGTGACAAGGAGGCGGCAGTAACTGTTCTTAGCGATGATGTCCAGCGGCAACAAGATGTTGAATTAACCAAGATATCCCAGGCTCTATGCGGTCCTGGAAACACTCAACTGCCTGTGAAAGGTCTGCTCTATGCAACACTAAAGTACAGACAATCAAAGTTAACCGAGCCTATATATGTGGTGCATAATCAGAAGAGTTCGTTACTCAGAAGGAGAGCTTGTGTCGAACTAGGACTCATTAGACGTGCCGACAAAGATGTCGAAGAGGTGAACACGGGGCCAACAGATTTCGAAGCCAAATTTTCCAGCAATCTTCAGCGGACTGTGAAAGCTGACGAGTGAATGCCACATAACACTTCGCCCTGATGCTAAGCCTTTCTGTCTTTACAATCCAAGTTAGATATAAATAATGCTTCAGCAAGGAGTGATCTCCCCTGTTACAGCGCCAACTGAATGGTGTGCAGATGTCGTCCCTGTCCTTAAACCAAATGGCAGTATGCGTATCTGTGTTGACTTGACTCACCTTAACAAAGCAGTCCAGCGTGAGATAAACCCAATACCTTTAGTGGATGAGAACCTCGCTAAAGTGGGAGACAGTAAGATATTCTCCAAACCTAACGCCAAGAGTGGTTTTTGGCAGATTTCCTTGGATGACAAATCCAAACTGCTCGCAACCTTTGTCACATCATTTGGACGTTTTTGTTTTAACAGACTACCATTTGGTATCAGCTCCGCTCTGTCCAAGATACTTCAGGGTTTGGAAGGGACACTCTGCCAGATAGATGATTTCCTCATTCAACGGGGCGGACCATTTATATCACGATGGACGTGTACGAGCTGTTCTTCACCGCCTACAAGGAGCTGGGTTGACTCATAATGACAGATGTGAGTTTTTACGATCTTCAATTGGATTCCTCGCTCACACCAGTGATAGCTCTGGCCGACTCCTCGCAGACCCTCAGAAGACTACTGCTGTGACCCAATTCCCAGTCCCTTCAGATATCTCCGGGATACAGCGATTCACGGGGATGGTGAACCATCTTGGAAAATGTATTCCCAACCTGGCTGACCTGAGTGACCCCCTTCGTCCATTATTACGCAAAGACAGTTTGGGTGAACCCCAGCAAAAAGCCTTCGAGCAGATCAAGCAAGCGTTAGTGTCACCGACAGTCCTGGCACATTACAATACGAACCGCTAAACTATCATTCCAGTGGATGCTTTCAACACAGGAAATTGGTGCAGTATAGTATTATTTTTAGTTCATGATGATGTAGAGCGCCGCCTCAAGATCTCTCAGTGACACAGAGAAACGTTATGCCGTAATTGAAAAGGAAGCCCTTGCGACAACGTGAGCTAGTGAGAGGTTCTCTGATTATGTGTTCGGCATCCCCTTCACCCTAGAAGGAGATCACAAACCGCTTACTGTACTCCTGAATTCATCAGAGCTCTCAAAGATACCACCCCATATCCTGCGTTTCCGCCTCAGACTCAAGAGATACAACTATCAAGTTCAATATGTACCAGGAAAACATCAAGTCACCGCAGATACCTTCTCACGTGCTCCTGTTGGCCTACCAAGGGTAGACGATAAGTTGCTTGTCGAAGAAGTAGAGCTCTTCTCAACTCAGACCACTTTCTATCTCCCTGCATCGCCTAATCGACTACACCAGATAAGGGATGCTCAGAAGACAGACGAAAAAATTAAGATCGTATTGCCTTTAAGGATGGCACCCTTACTTGCCTCACCAGCCGTTACTACGCCCATATTGAGAAAACAGAAGCCACCTCACCTCAACTGCCCTGTGTCGTTACTCCCAGCAGCATCGAAAGTTTGTGAGCGAATTGCGTTAAACCAACTGACATCTTATATGAATAAAAACAACCGTCTCACAGAACATCAGAGCGGGAATAAAGCGATGCACTCTTGTGAAACTCTCAACGTGCTTATGACTGATAAAGCGTTAGAGGCAACGGATTAAAAAAAACTGATGCTTATGGTACTAAGCATTTGAAAGCTTGAAGCATGCTACACTTCTTGTAAAATTACAATCTCTTGGATTGAGTCATAGCGCTTTAGAATGAATGAAGGGGGTAGTTTCTAAAGAAACTGTGGTGCTGCGTCGGTGGGGAAGTAGTATACAAGAATTTGGTTTTATCAACGGAATTGATAATGCAAATTGGCCACCGTACAGAGATTCTAAAAGAATGGTTTCGCAGTTATTTATCTGAGCGAAGTCAATAAGTAAGAATTGGCTCAGAAGTTTCTGGTCTGGAAAATATAGTTTACGGGGTTCCGCAGGGATCGATCCTTGGACCAGCACTTTTTGCTGAACATTTATCTGAACGATTTACCAACCATCCCGCACTGGAATCATACGTGGACGACTCCAAACTCTACCTGTCGTTCCCAGTCAGCGATGTGAATACAATCGTACAACAGATCAACGACGACCTTTCATTGACAGCTTCATGGTGCTGTCATAACCATCTTCTCATCAACCCAGACAAGACTAAACTCTTAGTCATGGGGACTCGTCAAATGCTACAAAAACTTCCAGACTTCCACATCACACTACCAGGAAAGGAAATTGCTCTAAGTGCTTCCGCTCGGGATCATGGCGTGCAAGTAGATGCAACTCTTAGCTATGACGAACATGTCACTAATTTCACGTCTATCTGTATAGCTAGTCTATGCCAAATTAACAGGATCAAGCATCTTCTCGACTCGAGAACTTAAGAGAACTTTATTACATTTCTAGTATTCAGTAAGCTGTATTTTTGTTCAACTGTTTGGGCTAACACTAGTAAGACCAATGTGCGGAAGTTACAGAAGATCCAGAACTTTGCGACCAGAATCCTTACAGGAACAAGAAAGCACGAACATATAACACCGGTATTGAACGATCTCAGATGGCTTTCAGTGCCTGCCATGGTGGCAATTTATGATGCAATTTAACTTTTAAATGTTTAAGGGGATTAGCCCCAAAGTATCTTAGCTCACGCTTTAATACACGTGCTTCTGTTCATGGGAGAAACACGAGAAATAAGAACAAGTTAGATATCCCAGCGTTCAATACAGCTGCTGGTCAGCGTTCTTTTATATATCGAGCGGTGAAATGCTGGAACACGCTCCCTGAAAAAATTACTAAATGTGGAAGCTTACACAGCTTTAAATGTAAAGCTAAGAGTCATTTTTATACAGTTTTAAAATTAATCTATTATATTTTTTATTATATTTATTATAGTTTTATTTCGGAAGAACTCTTTGGGAGCATTAATAAAGTCATTCATTCATTCAGTCACAATTGTTGATGACCTACTCCTGTATAATGATCGTATAGTAATTTCAAGGAGTATGCCACTATAAATCCTCGACTGCATCCATACCGTTTACCTAGGTATGACTAAGCGGTGTAGATCCAGGGCACGCTCTTCTGTATGGTGGCCGGGACTCTCCACACAAATCGGTGATTTGGTCACCCCGTGCCACACATGTGCCAAGGAACAACCAACGCCCAGAGAACCACTTATGCCTTCGTCCTATCGTGTTCCACTATTACTCAAGGTGGTTTGACATCAAGGAACTTTCTGATGAGACAGTCATAAAAGCACTCAAGGAGGTTTTCGCCACACACGGCATCCCAGAGGTCATAATGTCAGACAACGGGCCATAGTATAGCGCAGAGGCCTTTCGACAGTTTGCAGAAGCATACCATTTCCATCTGTCACTAGTTCGCCAAAATACTCCCAGGCGAACGGCGAAGTCGGAAAAACCATTCGCACTGCAAAGTCCATGCTGAGGAAAAACGAGGATATCTTCAACGCCGCCTTGATTTACAGGTCAACTCCTCTACAGAATGGCTACCCACCTAGTGAACTACTAATGGGACGTCGCCTGCAAACGCGGCTACCAACTAACTTGTACCCTAATGTGCAGATACAGGACCGCCAGTTGGTGAAAGAAAAGGAAAGCTCGTATCGGTTGAACGAACAGCGCAACTTTGATAAGCATCATAGAGCAAGGGAACTGCCAACACTTGAACCGGGTGGCCGAGCTGGATAAGAGATCAAGTTCGCTATGGCCTAGTGACAGGGAAAACTTGGAAAACCCGATCTTACTTTGTCACAAAAGAAAGGGGCACACTCCGACGAAAGCGCTCTGCCTTAGTAGCCGCGGCAAAACCTGCTGAGACCGAACAACACTCAGCTATGCTAGCCAGGGATACCAATCCTGCTTCGCCAGTACATGTCACTCCTGTATTACCAGTGCCCAGCACTCCGTCGAGGCCTCAGACTCCGCTGTTGCCCCCATCACCACAGACAGCTGTGCCAGTAGCTACCCCCGGAACAACACTGGAAGAGTGCGTACCTCCACTAAGTCCAAGCCCTGCAGTCCTGACAACTCGGTCAGGAAGAATTGTGATACCTCCCGAACGCCTGAATTTTTAGTTGAACATATGACAGTGTGAGCCTCAGTACTTCACATAAACATTTGATGTGTCGTTATTAGTTCTCTTGTTGTTCGTTTTGTTGTATTGTCATAGCTTTCTCTTTTGAGGGGTGGAGGAGGGGGGATGTAGGATTAGGCATTGCATGCTGGGACTGAGAGGTCGGCCATCTTGAACAAACCTCGTGCTAGCTTGTGTTTACTGCTTTCTTCTTCACCTGATACTACAGGACTGTCTTTACTTTATACCTCGCCACTTAAAGATATTGTCAGACGATACAAGTGTTTTCATTTTTATGTCGATGACACCCAGCTGTATCAGTCTTTCAATTCCTTAAGGTGGAATGATCAGGTAAGCTCTGCTCAGGTCGTAGCTTGTGTTCTGGAGTCATCGACGGTTGGATGACTCGGAACAAACTTAAGTTAAATCATAGGTAATCGTTAAATGGAGACAAGACTGAATTGCTTGCCACTAGTTCCAGACACCAACTCAGTCCTACTAGTTGGCGATTATTATGTGTTCGTTCGTCCAACACGGATAGCAATATAGGGATAGTTTTTTTATCAAACTTTATTCCTAGATAAGCATGTTAGCTCAGTCTGTTGATCTGTCTTATTTCATCAACGGAATATTGCTAAGATTAGGGAGAATCTAACTGTAGAGAACAAAAAAGCTCTTGTTCATGCCGTCCTTTCGCGGCACGAAATTTTTGTTATTTTCATGTCGCAAATTTTGTTGCTGATGGCAATTTTTTTTATTCTCGATCGATACTTCCTAAAAACTTCCTTCTGCTCTTCCTAAAAACTGTGTATCAACATATATTTACTCTTGCATCGATAATTGTTTTGCATAAAGGAGGCTAGCAAAATCTTTACCTTGCTTTGTTCGCATTTTTGAGCGTTAAAATGTCATTTTCGGTGCTGTTTCTAATAGACCTTATTCACGATGGCCGCCATGTTGGATTTGCTCTTATCATCCAAATTAGCTACACACTTCTGAGGGGTCAAACCACACAACTTCGAGAGGTTATAACGAATATCTTAGCCGCACAGAATGATGATTTGTTTCACGTTCATTGAATGTTTATCGCCTAAGTAATAAAATAGAATGATTTCACAAGTTACTTCGACGTTTTTTAGTGAAAAATGATCAGCTAACGAAGTAGAAAGTCAAGCTGTCAAAGGCAATCCAAAGATATAAAATTATTATAAAAGGTACTTAATTCAAAATACTAAAATGGACTTTTAGCAATTTTATTTCAATATTTCGACGAGCCGATTTTCCGCAATTCGCCTTTTTTCCAATGTTTGACCCCCAGCATAACACATGGCTACTTTGCATGACAATTAGAAAACCAACATGGCGGCTATCGTGAATAAGGCCTATTGCAAGTCGTTTTTGAGGTCTCCCATCCAGATACTAACTCCTCCGGACAGCAACTAACTTCAGTGAACTTTTGTCATGGAAAGAGTACACGATTAAACTTGCTGTGAAAAAGAAGTTAAAGCGAACTTCATGTCTGCCTTGAAGCCGATATTTCTCGATATCCTTTTACTTTCTTGAATCTTTCTGGGTTTAGTATTTTACTGTTGCTCTTCATGTCTTCTCAAGGGGCTATTTACCTAAGACATCTACCATAGCACTATAATGATTTACGATACCAAAACAATAACGTGTACTATTAGAGCTACATATTACGCACAGGCAATTTGAATCTCCTGGAAAACAAAACGCAGCTCAAGAAGCACTGTGTCAAGTTACTGCACTACCACGTACGTACGCAATGCGTACCTATTTTTAGAAATGGTATAAGGCTTGAATGATTGTTGGGGTGTTGCGTAATTTGGCAACATTTTAAAATTAATTTAATTCAACTTTATTCATTCACTTCAATGAAAGGGAAGGATACCAGAGGTTATCCCCATTGAAGGTATACGCTCTTAACCGGGTGTAGTTGACTGAAAGTTGATTTTGATGAGGGAGGAAAACCGGGATACCCGGAGAACCGTTGAATTCAGCTTGAGATCATAAACTCAGCCGACATGTACGACCTGGCGGCCGAAGGCCTTTGTATTGATATTTACATAAATATGTACGAATTATCTTGTAAAAATTTTAATGTTTATACATGAACTATGGCTGATGATGTTTGAAACATCGAAACATGTTCCTTAAACTCAAAAGTGTGGTTGTATAATTAAAAAGCAGATTTTTATTATTTTTAGAATATTAGATTTACTTCGGATATGATGCATTTAGGTCTTAGCTTTCGTAACTGATGAATTAACAGTGCTAAAATAAAGTTAAGATACATACATACATACCTTTGTGGACGAGTGACACATTTGCATATCCCAGTGCCCACAACTCGTTCTTACACTTAACGTATCGACGAGTTAAAAACGCTCGAAGTCGCAGTTCGCATTTTTCAGGGGCACCCAACGAAAACGTAGTTCAAAACCACTTAAACATAGCATTGTTAAACGTATTTTAGTATTTAAACGGTAGATATAGGCATAATTTTATGCCCTAAAAAGTTTTCATCTATTCGGATTTCCTAGCTGAAAGTCTAGTGATCCGAAAATTATAGGTATCAAAACTTACCATTCCGAAAATTTTAGCCAGAAAAAAGGCTCCCGAAAATTCTAGGTAACCTTTTTAGGGTAAAAATCCGTTAAAAATGGGCAATTATACCATTTTTTAGATGTTCACGCCCTTTCGCATACTATGACAATCATTAATTTGAAACGTTTGATGTACGACTAACGACAAACTTTTACAGAAGAATCTAGCTAGCCGAAAGCGAGATGGTAGAGAAGAAAAGCATAAATGGCCATTGCACTAACACGGGCGCACACAACCAAACGATGAAACTGTCACTCTGCAATTCGAGTTGCCAACGTTGAGAGACTTCGCATTTAACAGAGTTTACGACAAAAGACGGACTGAAGCTTGCAATTTGCCAAAAATGGATGAAACCTGTTTGATATTGGCTAATTTCTTGCATGTTGGGCTTAGATATCTAGCAACTTCTCAACAGGGAGAGAGAGAAACGAGTTAAAGAGAATTTTCGTGCCAAGCAGCAGCCTGCCGCTTCCCGTTTCAGTAAACGCCAAGCTAATTCTCCCTACAGTCACATTATGTCTTAGGGGGTCGAACTCCGAGGGCTCGAACTCGGGCGGGGGGGCGGACAAACGTTCGGTTACCACTGAAAGACAACAATTTTGTATCCTACTATATGCAAGTGAACACTTTCTTGAAACAAAAAAAAATTGCCCAGACAAAAAAACCGCCCAGACTGCTCCCAGTAATTCCAGATAAACGAGTAGTTAATATTGAATCCTTTTATTGGGCTCCTGAACAAGTTTATTGTGCACCAGCATTCAGCTCCCTCTCGCGATCTTTTT
>NC_090890.1:19639527-19644527 GCF_036669925.1 Montipora capricornis
CAAATCATACTCAGTGCTGGCATTATTCTTGATCACCTTACCATCTTTAGTGTGAATACCACGGCCAATGCGGTAAATCTTTTTGTTGACTTCAGTTCTGTGATGATAACCAAACTGACCAGCACGGGCAACACTATATGATACACGAGCTGGATGCCAGGCTCCAATACATGCCACCTTGCGCAATCCTTTGTGCGTCTTGCGAGGTAGTTTCTTGGTTCCCCAGCGGTAGGTCACACCCTTAAATCCATGACCCTTAGTCACACCAATTACATCAATCATCTCATTTTGTGCAAAAACTTTGCGGAGAGGAGCAGGTTTCTCCAAGCGCTCACGAGCCCAATCAATTTTTTCAGCCACAGTCTTTCCACCATTGACTTGGATCTCCTTTACGATGGCCTTTTTTTGGCCAAGTTTTACAAGCTTTTGCTGAAATGTCAACACTCGCATTAAATTTTGTAGATAATGGTTGAAATTATTCTTACACCAGATTGAAAAGAAAAAACACTGAGTGTAACAAAAATCTAAAAAAGACAATGAATTACAAATGCATAATAGAACTCAAAACAAGCCTCTGCCAGGCTCAGATTTAGCTTTTGGCTCACTGGGACAGGGTTGGAAATTAATGCCTGACTGCTCGCCTAGGTGTGTGTCAGAAATGTTTTGGTGAGTAGTACTAATCAAGGATCACTTGCCCAGTTTGGCGAGTACAATTTTCTTATACAACAAACTTGGTTCTACGCAGACAAAAATGACTTCTGTTTGGGTGATTGTTGCATAATGAAGGTACTTGTACAAAGTAATTACCTCTGGTCCTAAAATACACTGACTCATGCAGGGAGCTGCAAAACATGTGAAAATGAACATTTCCTGCCACTATTACCGACACATACTTTGCTTCAGGTTGTGTAAATTCAGCGAGTTTTAAAAGTGGTTGTGTCAAACTGTGGAAACTTCCTGTATCAAAAGAAAACTAACTACTAGTGATAAGAATACCACTCCTTCTCTGGAATACGAAATAACACGGAGAACGAAATTTTCACCAAAATGGCACGGTTGCAAAAATGGCGGAAAAGATATGACTTGTCCGTTGTGCAATAAGAACAGAAAAGGGTTACAAACGCAGCACGTTCTCACCTTGAGTAGTTTTATTGATGGGTACGCAAGATACATTGTAAAGCTGAAGCAGAATGAATTTCTTATCATGAGAAAAGTGCAGCCAGCGTCCTTTCAACCCAGTGTAACAGGGCAAAACTCTACCCAAAAAAGATGTCTAAGGTATTAAATGTAAACAGTTGTATATTTTATAATTATTTTGTGGGAGACGAAAGAGGGCAGTTTTTTGTAATGGAGAAGACTGGTCAAGTGAAAACTGATCTGGGCGAGTGCGATATGAATGTCTTTCGCCCAAGTTGCAAGCATTACAAAATTGTTCTTTCCAACCCTGCCGAGAGTGAAGATGAAAGCCTTTTTAATCAACTCTAATAGCAAAGGAAACTAGTGGAAAAAAGCCAAGAGAATTCTTAAATTTGGAACTAAATTTGGCTCAGTAAGCCCTTCTTTCTGGGAAGCAGTCAACCTTGTTCCCAGGGTCTCTCCTCTCTGCCTTCACCGTCTTTGATGAGAAAGACCCTGGTTCAGGCTGGTCACAGGTCTCTGAAAATCTGTGTTAGGGGAGGGGAGGCAATATAGGCCTTGCAATCATTGCAATTAAGGGAATCAGCACGCATTTGTTTTTGTGGCCAGATGACCAACGACAAAACGTTTCACACCAACATATTTTCTGTGTTACATGTACATGTGGAATTCGACGTAAAAGGCAAAAAAAATTTGTTGTCAAATTGATCAGGCGCTACAGATAATACACTTGTGTTGCTTGAATTTGCACCCGTCTCCGTATGAAGCTCCAGATTCAAGCGCTCAAGTGAGCAGTCCAATTGAGTGATAATGAAGAATTCCATTAGTTTGCAACAAGGTTTTGTTGTACAAGAAAACAAGTGAAATGTTTATCCATGGGAAACAAACATGTTCAGTGATCAATAGCCTGTGTCATGTCACATTGATACATATCAACCTCAAATCAAACTGCCTGAATAAGTGCAGGTATTATACAAATGTGACCCTTCACGCGAAAAGGGGGCTTATGAAAATTTCACGATCATGCCGATTTCACGGCAGACAACCGTGAAATTATATAAAGCAAGTTGAAATACCGTGAAATTCCTTTAAAATAGCGTGAACTCGGCGTGAAAATTTATCATACCACCGTGAACTAGTTCACGCTGGGCAGTGAAAAAATTCACGCCGTGAAATAATTCACGCCGTGGAAAAAAAAGTCTTCCTCAAAATTATTTAATTTCGTTATCAATACGTTGGGTTTGGATTTCTGGCAGATTTCGAGTGTCAAAGAAACATTGACGTGAACCCTTTGATGATCATTAATTTTTGTCTACTGTAAAGTTGACTTACATGTAACTCAAGTGAAGAAACAACATGCACGCCGGCGACTGGATTTTGCGAGCATGTGAGTGCTGAGCATTTACCGGCAAGGACGAGCAGTGATCCAAACCTCTTTCCGAGATCACCAAGCATAAATGAATTATGAGCATTAATCTTTGGGGCAACTTGGAAAATCACAGCAACTCGCTTAATAGTATGTTTTTATTTAAGTGCGCCAAAGGGGGCGACTAACTGCTGAAAATACACTTAAATCCAAACATAGTACGAGTAATTTTTCCTAGAATCCGAGGCAGCGAGCAGCGCGTAAATTTTTACGAGAAAATCGAACAACATTATTCCCCAAAAAGGACTGTTCAGTTTGCAAAATCTCAGCGGATAAATCCCTTTTTTAACCTACGTACGTGACAGCATTTTTGGCCGCAGACCCTGATCGGGGGATGTCAATTTCATTGCGAATTTTGGCCAAACATTGATTATGCAGAATTGAGGAGAATCCCTCGTATGGTGTCAAGTGCGCTTTTGGATGCTTCCCTCTCCTCCTACACTGATTTCTTTCAGTGTATTTGATTGTTTATGCTATTGGAGAAACTGTAATAAATAAACTGTTTTGCTCGCTAGCATAATTCGTGTCAGTATCGTCATGAAACACTTTCATCCAAATTATAGATCGTCGTGCCATCAACAAAGCAAAATAATCGTACCAACTTCGATTTCGCCGAAATTAACGAAACGGCGCCCCATACAAACTTAAAACTTTTCACACAAGAGAAGATATAAATACCATTATTCGATTTCCGAAGCATAACATTGTTTTTCCTTGTTTACCGCAATTTTAATTCCAAAACCAGACCACGAAATTTTCCTGTTATTCTGGATGGCGTAGCAACATAATTTCACGGCGTGAACATGAGTGAGTCCACGACGTGACTTCATTATTTTCACGGTCTTCAATTTCACGCCGTGAACTTTTTCACTCAGCATAGTGAAAAGAATTGGAGCAATAGTGAACACGCCGTGAAATTGAAATTTCACGGCGTGAAATATTAAATTCACGGGCCGTGACCGTGAAATTTATTTCACGGTTCACTATGAAATCCATAAGCCCCCTTTTCGTGTGAAAGGTCACAAATAATAAAGACTTGTGTATAAGCTGCACCCCCAACTTTCAAGCATGATTTGGGAAAAAAATAAGAACTCAGAAAAAGCATTCTTGTAAAAAACGTTGGTCATTTGTAAAATCTAATGTTGTGTATTTGCAGCAACACTACCGGTAATAAGTTAATAAACAATGAAAATAAAAACTTTCTAAAAGCTTCTTTTTAATAAATTTCCCTATTTCCTGTGACTGACAACAGTTATCTTCATTGCTTAAGCCTACAGTTGAAATGAAAACAATAGAATTTGCATGAAAAAGCTTAGGAGAACGATGCAAAACGTTTGCTTGGTACATGTAACTGCGCAACGAGGGAAGTCTGGACATGGAAACGTTCATTTTCGCATCAGCTTTGCATGGATATCATATGTTTATCAAGACATATGGAAGCCATCAGAGAAAAACTTGTTGCTAAACGAGAGATTAACAACCCCATGGACAAACACGCCGTGAAAGTAGTGAAGGGCAATGAAACGGTCTGCCATTTGTTGCAAAGTGCCACATGACAGGCCTGAACCAGGGTGTTTCTCCTCAACAACAAAGGAGGCAGAGAAGAGAGACCTTGGGAACAAGGTTGGGAAGCTGTTGTGCTGTAAAGTTCATAAACAACCTATTCACTGATAATAATAACATGTCACTTATGACAGAAAAAATATACATGTACAAATTATCCATTATAATTATTTAAACTGCAGAGTATGCAAGTGACAGTCTGAATCCAGGCTTAAACAGGACTCAAACTCATGATCACTGTGCAATTGCAATGCAGTTGCTCAAATACCATCTGAGCTTTCAAGCCATTTGAAAGATGGCAAGTTATTAACAGAAAAGAACATAAAACTTCATATAAGTTATTTTAACTGCAGAGTAAGTAAGTCTTTGTTAGTGATTAACACAGTTATGAAGCACGGGTTTGTTGCCCATTTAACCCATTGACTCTTGGGAGTGAGACTCCATGAGGCTGTTATTTTTTCCCTGTTTTTTAACTTTACAGTGTCTGGAGTGTATCCATGTGTTTTCGCAGGCCATTGGCACTTCCTTGACATCATTAGTTAGCAGGGCCCAACTGGCTTGGCCAAGATTTTTTGCGAATAAATCAAAGGCCCACTAAAACGCATGGATACACTATAAGAGGAAATTTTTTGAAGAACTACACTCCAGACACTACAGATATTTAAAGGAAAAGTTAAAAAAAGGGGGAAAATAAGTGTCACAGGGACTTTGTATTACAATTTTACTTGTCAACTGAGGCATCAGAGAGTGTTTGAGGAGTAACTGGGTTAAGCCTGGTTATTTTGCAGGCTTCTTTCACAACTGCTCAAGTTGCTTCATAACTTTGATGATCCTGACAAGGTTCAAGCCAGGCTGGAAAGCTTCAAAGTTAGAT
>NC_090890.1:19649527-19652027 GCF_036669925.1 Montipora capricornis
AAACAACATCAAATTTCTTGTTCATAGGTGGAAGATCCTAGCTTCAAACAATAAGCAATTTAACCCAGTGGATTAGTTACGATCTTGAGCAAACGAATAAAATATACTCCTTGACCAAGATTTTTATACACTTTATCATTATTTATTATTACACACCTTTACTTGGATGTGCTTGCAGTGCACATATTCTTAGTTGAGTTAAGTAAACAAAACCCAAAATCTTTGCACAGACTGAAACTGCTGTACTGTGACTTATCCACCAATTAAATGCATCTAATACAATTAAATGATCGAGCCTTTTAATTTAGTGCCCCAAAGATATGGAATAGCCTTCAAGAGCACATAAAGGGATCCACAAGTGTTTATGCATTTAAACAGTCTTAAACATATCTTTTTAAAAGTCATTTTTATTCTGATTGACTCTCTTTGGCTTTTATCTGATTCTACTGCACTGTGTATGAATTTTATTTTTAATGTTCTACTTTGTATTTATTGCTAAGTGCCTTAGAGCTTTTAGGTGTTATATAAATGTATGAATTGCTATTATTATTATTATTATCATCATCATCTAGCCTCTGCACAACTAGGGCCAGGACACTTACATTTTCTCACAGTGGCATTGTTTCAAACACTGTATTAACCCATTGAATCCTTGAACTGCCCCCTCCACCATTAAGGGTCCGAAATTCTCCCTTCCTGGTCGCCAATGCAACTAAAAATTGAGCACTAGCGACTAGAATTTCGCAACTGGTCGCCAGCGGGTGACTTACCATTGCACTGCTATTTGCATTGTTATTGTTAATTTTTGTGTCCAGAGAAACTGATTGACAATTAAGTTCAGAGCCATCTGCCAACAGCTTTCTTATTCTTACTTTTTGTAATGCCAATGTTTTTGAAATAAAAATGAAAGGTGTTTTCCCGTTAAACTACCTCCACAATATTGCAAGCTGCCACTTTACACATTGTTGGCGCACAGTGCTGTGTGTTTTCCATTTTAGCCATAAATAGTGTTTGAGGAGAAGCTGCAATCTTTCTGTACTTTAATACAAAGTGGAGACAAAAAAGGTGCCGAGAAATTTGAGGAAGATTTGTATATTTCATGGGTTATGAAAGGTGGCAAAGATGACCTAAGTTTAAATCCCAATGACATTATTGGCTATTTAAGGGCAACCACAATTTGCCATTTGGCGGCAGAGAATTTTTATTAAGTCGCCATCACCATCTCCAAGACAAAATGTCAATTGCGAATTTGCCACCTTTCCTTACAAACTATTTTCTTGCAGACCATTTATACTTATTAACTTTGATAAACGGAAGACCACTGCAGCTGTACAAAATTGATGAACGAGATGGACATACTCGATCCTGGTTTTTCCACTTCTCGCACAATATGAGTCATTCCTGCCTTAAAACCCACAAAGGCTGTTAAGTGAGGTGGGAGAGATGAATTGTCTTTGGGAAAAGATCTTATCTTTCCGTTGTGGTGCTTGCACCTCTTTCGGGGCAGAAAACCCAAAGAGCCATGACGTGGTGCTCGGAACTTTCTGTGAGACTAAAATGAAGAGATAAAAAACTAGCATTACTCTAGCCTTTTAGATCACATCTAGGTAAACCATTTCCGTCTGAGATAACCTGTTACTGAATTGAGCAGAAGTGAATTTCTTTTGAACGCTATTAATATTGACAGTATTTATGAAATAGTTTTTCTTCCCAGATTTTTTCATTTCTTGAAACTCAAAATTGCAAAAATAGACACATGCAGATGGTTGAAAGGTATTATAGTATGAAAATAAGCAAAGATCTGAAGGAGATGGATCCAAACTATCATAGGAAGCAACCGATTGCAAAGATGGACCCACCATGTTGAAACGAGCCAGCAAAGAGGAATAGCTGATGTTTGACATGCGTGTTTTTGCCATTGGTAATGCCCAGAGGGGGGAGCTCAATTTCCACTTATTGCCAATTCATCCCACCTCACTTCTTGGAGAACAGCGGCATCACAGCATTGTATAAATAACGATATTTCGCCAAATGTATGTTAAATTTGAACAGAATTCACAATAGCAGATTCACTTCGAATTCATCGAGAAGCCAGGAACGGAAGTTTATCTGGCGATTTCAACAGATGTTCGCTGGGGACACTTTAGTGATGTTTACATAAGATTAACTCTGTCTTCGCGGTTGTGAACTCAGTATTGTCACAGCAGCGAGGATCGATCGCATTATCTCTAAACAGAATTTTACTGAAGTCGAAGGTACAGTTTGCAAGTTTTGTTATGCAAAAAAAACTATTATCTGAATGTGTTCGCTATGTAGTTCTTTACATTTTGTTATATTTGTGTGGGCTCGTAGTTTGTTCTATAAATATTTCAAGGGCTGACCCACAGATTGATTACGTGGGCCACATTTGAGACCTACAGTGTATGGAAGCACTGGCTCGTTTGGCTCGGCAGTCGAGTCATATAAATATTGGGGTCTGTTATACTGCTGGCTCGTTTGG
>NC_090890.1:19654527-19662027 GCF_036669925.1 Montipora capricornis
TGATGAAAGAATCAAGGCCCCGTCCTTTGAGGAAATTGATCGAAAGGACCCAGTGGCCTTCAAGGCAGCAAGAGATCGCTGGAATCTGGAAAGACTTGTTGAGCTGGAAATATTGAAAATTTACCGTGATAGAGTCACAGAGTGTCACAGGAGAGAGGAAGTCAATGCAAGACAGAACTGTCGAAAGGTTGTAGGTGATTACATGAAAGCCTTCAATGAGTACAAGAGTAAAGGTACATGTACTAAACACATGGAATCACAATCAAATATATTATTTTTCTGCTCTGGAATCATGAACTTTTGTTTTGATGGAATGCACTGAATATACCTTGTAAGGTGGCATGTTTTTTTCAACAGACGCACATGACCTTGAAGCATGTAACTTGCAACTCTTTTCCTTGGAACAAATCTGGGGATTTTAGAACACCAATTTTATGCCCAAATATGGACACAAATAAGATCAAGGCTTCACACGCGGGAAAATGCATGACCTATGTTACATCCAAATTAGGAAATTTTAAACTCAACTCATTTTTAAACTTAACTATCTCAAGGGGCCCTGATTTGGAACAGCATTCCACTCTCTATCAAAACACTAAATAAAAATCAATTTAAAAGTGAACTAAAGAATAAACTCCTTGAAATCCTGAAAAACAAGGTGCGAATTAACTCAACACTATCTGATCCTCTTCCTGTGACTTGTGGAGTATTTTAGGCCCCTTGCTCTTCAGTGCCTACACAAACCATCTTCCCTTGGTGCTGCAAAGGTGCAACTCCCAGAGTTATGAGGACAATACGAAGCTCATCCTTTTTCAACTAAAATACACGGTAAATACTGTAACTGATTTGAACAACGACCTTGTTCAAATTGCTGAAGGGTGCTCTAATAACTACCTTTTATTGAGCCCTAGTAAAACAAAACTGATGGTGTTTGGGAGCAGACAAATACGCTCAAAATTAGGACTCCACTTCATGGGAAGGGAGCTCTTCCCTGTCAAAACGGTTAAGGACTTAGGTGTATTTTTAGACTCAAATTTAACCTTTGACAAACACGTAACTAAAAGTGTATCTTCCTGTATCCATCATCTTAGTCAAGTTAACCGTACCAAACACATTTTTAACAAACATACTCCTCTTACAATTATTAACTCTCCAAGCACAACATAACGAAATTACAGAGCATACAGAACTTCGCCTGTTGCATTGTTGGTGGCATGCGTAAATACTACCATGTTACGCCTCTTCTTAAAGAATTCAACTGGCTCAAGTATGACACGTATGACAGGACGAGCTCCAAAAGGTCTCTCCTACCAATTTATCGAGCGAGAGGAGGTCAGCAGAAACTTCCAAACGTTGCACATTCCCCTTTTAAAAACTAGATGAGATAGATTGTTTATTGTGCAAATTAATACTTTGCAGTTGTAAAACTGAATTGCATATTTTACAAATAAAATAGGTTAAAATATAAAGCTAATTACAATGATTATAATTATGCATATAAATACCTCATATAGTAATACTGAAATGTATACAAAATTATTAATATCTTACAATAAAGTCGACTGCTTCAAAACTTCAGGAACATTAATTAATTTTATGCACAACCCTGGGACATGGCATAAATGAAAGAGCGTCTGAAATGTTCCGTATGGGAATGTGGCAGATTATATGTCTTTCGACGCCTTAAATTATAGCTGGATTGTTTTCTTGGTGGCAGCAGATTGATATCAAACAATTGTCTGCAGAGTCCATTGTGCCTATCATATTATAGCGTTGGCAGGCCTAGGCTGTCAAGGCTTTCCCGATATGACTCTTTTCTTCAATCTTTCTATATCCTCATTAAGATAAGCCGGGAGTGCGTAATGAAAGAGTGGAGCGCAGTATTCTAGCACAGGTCTGATTATTGTACAATAGAGATTCATGATGTCATTAAGGGGAACATGAGCCCTTTTCAGGAGAACAATGAAATACAGGCGCTTATTTGGTTTCTTAATGCAATTTATTATGTGATTGTTCCATTTTAAGTCACTGGATATCGTAACACCTAGTATCCGCACAGTTGGTGACAGGAAGCTTGTTTCGGTCTACCACGAGAGGGGGGAAATTATGAGAGTTCTTCTTAAAGTCGAAACCATCTCCTTGCACTTGTCGGCATTTAGCTGCATCCGCTGAGTCCGAGACCAGTCCTCCACAGCAGTAACAGCATGTTGCACATCACCCAGGCAGCCGCGAGGTATGGTTGGGGAGATTATTGTGTCGTCCACGTACTTCCACATGAGAGCGCCAAACTTGAGATCATTGATCATGAAAAAAAAAGCCAAGGGCCAAGCGTGGAATTCTGGTAGAGACAGTAGCTCTCCTTGTCTCCATTGTTAAATGCTTGCTGGTGTAGCTTGACAAGGTTTTTGAACTCTGCAGTGATCTGTGGTGCATCATTGATGTGAATCTTGTAGTGCGCGATCTGCATGATGTGATCCATACCAATGTGAATTGTGTCAACAAACAGACTCAACTTGGCCAAGCAGGAATCTGCAGCTTTCTAGTTGCCCGTGTGTCCCGCCTTGATACAGTTTTCCTACTGAAATCCTTTCCCACTGGCCTCAATTTGGGGCCCACAAGAACAACTTTGTGGTCGGACAGGCCGAAAGGGGGAAGGGTATGCACTGAGTTCAAGTCGTAGAGTTGAGGAAGGGTTGTAAACACTTAGTCCAAAATTTGATCCCCCCTTGTAGGCTTGTCTACCAGTTGTTTCAGCTGGAATTAGGTAGTCAGGCGGTGAAAATTTAGGCGATTGAAATCCCTGCATAACAAGAAACTGCAACCGGGGTACTCTAAATCCATAGATGTGAGGGACGCAGGCAAATAGTTGACAAGTGCCGTGTCTCTGTTGCTGTCATTAAAGTTGGATGGTATATAACGACCGCAATGAGACAAGGGACCCCGGGCGGGAGTCGTCTTGATCGTAGCCACGCCCCCAGGGCCTCGATGTCCGGATCAAGCAGGTTGTCCAGGCACTTGAATTTGATTGAGTTCTCAATATAGAGGCTGACACCACCATGATATTCTGTGGTGCGGTTGCGGTTGATGGAGGAGTATCCTGGTATGCAAAGGAGAGAGTTGCTAACTGTGTCTTTTAACCATGTCTCAATAAAAACTCTAAATTGGGTTTTAAATCCAAGACAATGGAGCTTACTTCATCAATCTTGGATGCCAAAGACATATTTTTAGCGAGTAGAACACTTGGTCCAAACGCAGACTTCTTTTGCCCAATCGAATTGGAACGACAAGGTTTAAGTTGTTGTGATAACGGTGGTGGCTGGCTGCACAAAAAAAATGAGGTTTGCAGAGAAATTTGAGGCAACACCACAGAAATGGGGTTGTTGTTTACTTTCAAACCAACATTGGGGTCACGCGAGCAGGGTTGTAGAGAATTTGCTAAGGATGGCAGATCAGAGACACCGGAGATGTTTGAACGATAAGATGATAAGGTGTTAACTTGAATATGTTGATGATGGAGAATTATGCAACTGTTGTTCAAGATCGCCATTAGAGTTCGTACAGCAAGTTTTTTCATCCAAATCTTGGATAGACTGGAATACATGGTTTGTTCTTTGGAATGGTCTTGTTTTCTGCTGGCCCGCTCTGCATCCCCGCTGAGTAGGCCTTTTCCTTGAAATTCCAAGCTCAACCAAACAATGCCAAAGACCCGTGGACAAAGGCTTCGGTGGAATTGATGTTGAAATAGCTTTAAGACAGGAACTAGCGTATATTCTTGCCATTCCGTGCATAGGATGACTTTAAAAAGACAAGCGAATATATATAGATGGCGTCCAAAGCATCAAATTCAAAGAAAGTCGAGAGCCAGAGTTGGGACGTCCGCTGTCTTTTTGGCACTCCGATCAAGAAGTGGTCAAGCACTTATTTAAGATTTGTAATTCCACACGTGTTTTAAGCACTGCCTAATTAATAAGATATGCGATAATTTTAAGATTTATATTATGTATTGTATATTGTGCATTATATATTGTATTGCATATTGTATTTATTTAGGATAATTATTGTCTTTGAAAAGCCCCATTGGGGAAAGTCAATAAAGTTTATAATACCTCCCAACTCAAATATGTTTTCCAATTGGAGGAGAATTTGTCACGTGTCATGGGTCAAAACTCACTAACTCCCTAGGGAAACAACGACTTGAACTTTCGACTCACACGTAATCAGGTTGTGCACCTTTGAAACAGCGGTAAATTCCGTGTAAAAATCTGTGTATTGTTCTATTTTGAGTTGGGAGGTATAACAAAACACTTAATGACTGGCCCCACAGGAAACAGTTTTGTTTCCCCTCAGGGGAACAAAGCTCACTGTTTCCCTTGGGGCCAGTCATTAAGTGCTTAATGTATCATTATGTATGTATGTATGTACTGTATGTACCCGGTATGTATGTATGTATGTACAGGGTTCGTACGCATCTTGAAAACCCTTGAAAACCCTTGAATTTTGAGAGTGCATTTTCAAGGCCTTGAAAATTCTTGAAAATCTCTGCTCTTCATTCCTGGTCCTTGAAAGTCCTTGAATTTTTTTCTGACCCACATTTTTAATCTTTGAAAAGTTCAGTGAAAATAATCAGCCACTCAAACCACACGACAAACTATATTGCTTCTAGATTTGTTCTTTGGATACGACATTTATGTGACTTTTAAATTTTCTTTTTTCCTCTTTTGCCTGCCTCGACTAGCCCTCACTACATGTAATTGTGGGCTAAAGCTCTGTAAGTTATATTTTTTAAAATCTAATAAAGAATTGTTGTTGTTAAAACCCCAGCTCTGAACCAGAGTTAAACGCTTCAAGGTCATGAGCTTCTGTTTTAAATACAGTCATGTAGCTGACAAATTCGGTGTTCTGGATGTTCCTTAGTTCTAGTCTCTAATAAAATTAATACTATTGGAAGTTTTATGTACATTGTATACAGTCTTTGTCACATTGTTCACAATGGATGTCGTACATGTTTACTGTTCTGCGTTTTTTAAGGTTTGTTTTGATAAAAATGTATGGTAGAGGATTCATTCATCGCTCCTTTCACTGGAACATGAGTCAAAAAACCTTTTGATCTGCTCCCAACTGAGTGGCTTCATAGGGCTAGCAGTTGGTGGATGATTGCACGGGCATTGCAGTGGTCGTGGGTTCGAATTCCATTGAAGATGCCTGAATTTTTCAGCATTGCATAGTGTGATGGAATACTCTACCAAAAACCTAACACCTCAAACCTATGACAAGACCTTAAATGAAGGAATGCTTTCATAAGCAATCATGCACATAATTTTATTACTTGTTTCAAGATTCGGTAGGATAACATCATAGAAAATAAGTGCATGTTGCAGAACATACAATTCAATATCTGTTGATAAAAAAGAGGGTTTTCTTCAACAATATTATAAATGCTTTTGCAACCAATTTTGAAGAATACTTGAAGATAATAGATGGACAGAGACAGATCGATAGCCCACTTGTGACCAAACCGAGATCTAATTATTTACTATAGGCAAGGAATTTAAAGCGTTCCTACATGTATTTTGAATGGTCTTGCAATAGGTTTTTAGAACTTTGAGAAGCCAGAGGTTATTCATTTTTTCTCCTTGTAGGTGGTGGCGAAAATGTTCACTATACAGTTTATTTGATCTGATGATGTGCTTTTTTTGCCTTTTTTCCCCTTCCTTAGCATGGTTTTGTACTGAAGAAGGCAGCTGGACCCGATGGAAGGTGGAATACGAGTAGTTATTGCTTGGCAGCACTTATCTTTTTTTTTTAAACTTCTGACTGTGTAAATTTGCTGGTGTGGTATCAATAATTAATCTTTCGAGATTCTGTACAGTCTGTTTCTTTCACCATTGAAGAGGTGTAGTTGCTTGAGAAAATTAAAAATTAATACTAAGTAAAATTGTTTCTCTTTTTAACTATGTGGTAACTTGTGGTCACTCTAATGTTACTGATCATCATGTATGTCTCCTGAGTATAAAATTCAAATATTCTCCATTTTCATGTGACATCACGAATTTACTGTCCGCCATGTTGGCGCACAAGGAGCTAATTTGCATATGCCAATACTCACATGTGCGTCTGTATTTTGAGTTGAGTTGTGTAACGTCGAACGATAAGACAAGCGTTGATTGCCAAACGAAAATTCTAAAGATAAATGTTTACCAGTGCTGTCTGATTTCGCAAAAAACTCGAGGGCCACGTTTACACGAGATATTTGCAAAAAGTCGGAGTTGTTGGAGTCGACCCCGCGTGTTTAGTAGGTGAGAAGTTGGATCGAGAATGTCTTCCGTTAAAAAAGGCCAATCCCCTGATAGAGAGCTTCAAAGAACAACTCCGGAACCTATCAGAAACTTTGACATTGTAACATCTGAATTCATTCAAATACTTCATACTGGGCACATGCACTGGGTCTGTGTGAGTTCTATTGGATGTACACCAGGTATAGTGAAGCTATATGACATTCTCTATCATGATATTATTGAAGAAGTTACTGAACAGGTGAAAAGCTTGATGAATATTGGAAGCATTGGGGCATAGTTTGCCATTCCCTCTTCCCTCGCTGGCAAGTATATCAACGGTGAGACCCTTATGTCCATGGTTGTCAACCAACACGAAAAAATTCTTGATACAGTAGAGATGGACACACCAAATCGGTAGGCCAAGTCACGGTATGGTATATCGAGTCTTAGCTTCATCAAGACCATCACATGTTCCTGATAATTTGTAAGAGTTAATAACCGTCTTGTGATATGAGGGGCAATATGTCCATAGAGAGCATCTAGGAGCTTCAGCGTTGGTAGTCCTCTGTAAAATGTGACTTTATCATCGTCCAGCATGTCTTCGCGATCAAAAGGGCGCTTTGCTGTTTTAAACATGTAATCAAACTCCTCAGTTTGCGTTGTAGTATCACATACTACAGTTTTAGATGTTTGGGTGCTTGATTCCGCAATTTGAAGTCCAACGAGTTTCGTGGTAACTTCAGACACAGGATCGCAATGTTCGCCTCCACGTTCGCTTGTAATTTCAATACTAGGCTGATTTAGCAACAGAACGGGAACGTCAGTGGCGACGGCGCGCGCAGAAAAAAAACACCAATGAGAATTCAGAATAGAATAGACTCCACTCTTTTCTTCTCTATTCTAAATTCTCATTGGTAGTTTTGCTGCGCGCGACGTCGCCACTGACGTTCCCGTTCTGTTGCTAAATCAGCCTATTATCATTCGATGTTGACGGAAAATAAAATTCAATGTTTTCTATGGTATCCCCATTCTCATTCAGCTTTGCTAATTTAGCAGCTCTCTCCATTTGACTCCCTCTCGTGTTATCTTTTTCGGCGTTCTTTTGCTCGTTTGCCTCGCGCGATCTGTAGCTCGTCATTGCTGCATGCTACTTAAAGATGTTTTTGTGTGACATCTAAGCAGAACAGTAGACCTCGTGTGTTTGTTTACGCTTGGTTGTGCTCCA
>NC_090890.1:19677027-19684527 GCF_036669925.1 Montipora capricornis
CACGACCATGGCTTTTGCTGTGAATCCTTGCACCAGTTCTGGTGTGAAATTTTTGCGGTGATTGTCTGACGACACACGACCATGGCTTTTGCTGTGAAACTTTGCACCAGTTCTGGTGTGAAACTTTTGCTGTGATAGTCTGACGACACACGACCATGGCTTTTGCTGTGAATCCTTGCACCAGTTCTGGTGTGAAATTTTTGCGGTGATTGTCTGACGACACACGACCATGGCTTTTGCTGTGAATCCTTGCACCAGTTCTGGTGTGAAACTTTTGCGGTGATTGTCTGACGACACACGACCATGGCTTTTGCTGTGAATCCTTGCACCAGTTCTGGTGTGAAATTTTTGCGGTGATTGTCTGACGACACTCGACCATGGCTTTTGCTGTGAAACTTTGCACCAGTTCTGGTGTGAAACTTTTGCGGTGATTGTCTGACCACATACGACCATGGCATTTGCCGTGAAACTTTGCACCAGTTCTGGTGTGAAATTTTTGCGGTGATTGTCTGACGACACACGACCATGGCTTTTGCTGTGAAACTTTGCACCAGTTCTGGTGTGAAACTTTTGCGGTGATTGTCTGACGACACACGACCATGGCTTTTGCTGTGAATCCTTGCACCAGTTCTGGTGTGAAACTTTTGCGGTGATTGTCTGACGACACACGACCATGGCTTTTGCTGTGAATCCTTGCACCAGTTCTGGTGTGAAATTTTTGCGGTGATTGTCTGACGACACACGACCATGGCTTTTGCTGTGAATCCTTGCACCAGTTCTGGTGTGAAATTTTTGCGGTGATTGTCTGACGACACACGACCATGGCTTTTGCTGTAAAACTTTGCACCAGTTCTGGTGTGAAACTTTTGCGGTGATTGTCTGACCACATACGACCATGGCATTTGCCGTGAAACTTTGCACCAGTTCTGGTGTGAAACTTTTGCGGTGATTGTCTGACGACACACGAACATGGCTTTTTCTGTGAAACTTTCCACCAGCTCTGGTGTGAAACTTTTGCGGTGATTGTCTCACCACATACGACCATGGCTTTTGCTTTGAAACTTGGTCAGCCTTGGTCGTCTGTCATTCAGAGGAAATGCTTGCAACAAAACTCTTTTCAGAAAAAAGTACGTTAAGGGCCTGTCCACAAGCGGACAAATTTAGAATTTTCTCACAATTGACAAAACGAAAACCGAAATTTGTTTCCTGTCAATTTTTGTGTGTAAGCTTACATCCCAACTAAAGACAGACTGTAAAGAAAATTTGTACTTTGCAGTTGGTCAAAATGAGCGACCTTTCTCTCAACCTTACTCTGAGTAAAAGAAATATTTCCCTACAACAGGTTATTGACAAAAAAAACACTTCAATAGTTTGTCCAGTTTTTGCCTTTTGTCGGCAGTGTTTTTGAAAAAATTCTTCATGCGGAACTTTGTGAAGACGCGACAGACCATCCCGCGGCATTTGAGCGTTGGTGATGACAGAATCTTTGTCAAAATAAAGAAGTCTTACGCTATTGCGAATAGGGCCAAAAAAGTAAACTAACGATCTTAATATCCTAACGTAACCAAAACCTTGAAAACATTGCTTACGCTACCCCAAATGGCCCGGAGATGTTGCTTCAGTGCATTTTTCTTTTAATTGTACGGTTAAGTCAGAAATCACTGAAAGATCATATCCAGAGCGCTCGGAACAATAAACAATCAGAGTGGCAGATCCGTGAAGTCATAAACGGAAACGTTTATAAAACGTGACATTGCATGAAAAGAGCCCTCGTTGGCCTTTTGCAGAGGCAGGTACAAAAGTCGGACCGGATGAACTGACTCGGACCGCCAGTCCACGACGGATCAACTCGAACCGACCCGGATCAGAAAACATAAGAAAGAAAACGGAAAACTAAATTCCAAAATTCCCGATATCAGAGGGACAAACTTGTAATAAGGTTCACTCCATTACAACTGATCATAAACAAACTTAAGATGAAATTAGGGTAAACGACCATGGCTTTTTCTGTGAAACCTTGCACCAGCGCTGGTGTGAAACTTTTGCGGTGATTGTCTGACCACATACGACCATGCCTTTTGCTGTGAAACTTTGCACCAGTTCTGGTGTGAAACTTTTGCGGTGATTGTCTGACCATATACGACCATGGCTTTTGCTGTGAAACTTTGCATTAGTTTTGGTGTGAAACTTTTGCGGTGATTGTCTGACCACATACGACCATGGCTTTTGCTGTGAAACTTTGCACCAGTTCTGGTGTGAAAGTTTTGCGGCGATTGTCTGACCATATACGACCATGGCTGACTGGCATTCTTGGCATGTTATTACCTTCTTATTGTTATTTCTCGCGAAACAGATTAATTGACGGTGCATTCTTGGCATGCGATTACCGCCCCATCGTCAGCATCGTCACATTTCGCGAAAAGGTTTAATTGAGTGTGCATTCTTGGCATGTGATTACCTCCTCATCGTTACTTTTCGCTGCGAAAAAGATTAATTGACTGTGCATTCTTGGCGTGCGATTACCGCCCCATCGTCAGGATCGTTAAGTTTTGCGAAAAGGATGAATTGACTGTGCATTTTTGGAATGTGATTCTGTGTGATTACCACTTCATCGTCAGCATCGTTACGTTTCGCGAAAGGGAGAGAGGGAATGGTTTTCATTTGATTGAAACAGCAAGATTAATTTTCGCGCGGACGTCCTTAAATGCCGAGTTGTTATAGTGCAACACCATTGGAAAAAGAAACTATACTAACATTTTGACTCTGTGTTCATTGCGTTGTTATTTGTTTACGTGTCATCTTGATCGCCCTGCAACTACTTCCCAAGTTTACATTTTAGCGTGGACCTCTCTTTCGAGAAACTGTAAGTACAGATTATTATTATTATTATTGTTATTATTATTATTATTATTATTATTATTATTATTATTATTATTATCATTATTATTATTATTAATATTTATTACTATTAATTTTCATTCATTATGTAATTATTTATTATTATTGATGTGGAAACCTTGCTGGCTGGCTCATAATGTACGCCACCGCTCGCTGGCAAACGTTATGCGCTGGCTGGCAATACGTGTCATTTCGCATTTTAAAATATGCTGGCTGGTTAAAAGCCGTCTCACACGATGGCTGGCTGGGAGTTTTATTTCCTGAAACTCTTGCTCGCTGGCAGGGAAGAGCGGGTATTTTTTCCCAGGAACGTTAAATATTAACGAAGATTATTATATGAACAATTTTGTCAAAAATGGTCGTTGGATACTCCTGATACTCATTGATTATATTCAACAGCGTATGTGGGGGGGGGAACACATTTAATATCATATTACTGATTCTAGATCGGTTTTCTTTCGTTCTTTAGATTTTTTACGCAATTTCCTAAACAGCTCTCCGTTCTAGCCTCTTTCATTCTGGATGACCTTGTTTAATATATCCATACATTAAACTGAGAAAGCGCAAAAACCGGGAAACTAGGAGTTTCCCGTCCTACTCGAAAGTTTTTTTTGTCATTTATATTTTCTATTTAATAAAAACAAGAGAATCCGAAAAGATAGTGACAGCTTTTATAGAAAACATTACGTCAGTTAATCCAAAACAGACTCAGCTTGCCCGTGATGATTCTTTTACAAATTTTAAGCTTTTGAGTTGGTTGACAAACCCTGGCAAGAACTACACAATTTGACAGAAAATGTGAATTTATTTCGAGACTTGAAAAAATTTGGTACTGTTTACTAAACGGACATAAAAACAGACTGTGTACCAATGCTGCAGTGATATCAGACACACACACGCACTTATCACTCCGACACTGATTAAATTAAAAAAAAAATCTGAGCGTCCTTAAAACGAAAGATAGACCTCTGTCGCTTCAGTAGTAGTATCAATCGACATGATATTTCCATTCTGTCATAGTTCATAGAGTGACATGAATGTCATCATTGTTGAACGGCACTTATGCTTTATGAGTTCTCGTTTGATCACCGTTCGATTCTCAAGGTGGAGTTACAGTGAAAATGGAAGTGCGCACTTGTATTTCATGCATTTCGCACTAGTACAGTATGCTGGCCGTATGTTTGAGAATCGACGCGGTTTCACGGTTAACACTTTGATTAGGGTACATTGTAAGTTCTGTGTCGCCCGGCTGAACGTGCTCTCGTGATTTGTTTTCACTGCGTGCCCACTTTATTCCGAGTAGGTGTCTGCATATTAAGGATCATCAAAATCAATGCCTAACGATAAGAAGAGTAATGCCGGTTTGATTTTCATACCTTTAGTCCTGCCTGCTGCCGATCGATTTCTGTATCCTTTCTTAAAAGAATGTGGGTGACCCAGTTGTGTGAGTTTATTGTCAAAAATGGTTGACAAGTTTTGTGAAGAGCTCAAATTCCCACAAATAACGCAAATATTTTGGATTTCTCGTCAGATCCATTCGTTATGAATCAAAGGATCTGTCCAAGAGACTGACTAAGTGGCTCGGTTTAGATCTGCGAAGGCTTTTAGCAAACCACTCGATTAACAAATCGAAGGTTTGGGCCAACATCTACCACGAACAAACTACGGTCCGTTGTCGGCCATGGTTTATTGACAGAAAAACCTCGAACGGTACATGTGACACGCGTTCTCAACCCCAGCTGGAATGCCCGCACAACAAGACGACACCCGGCACTAAATTCCCTCGCAGGATTCGATGACCAAACATGTGTAGAGAACAATCTAAGTGACCCCATTAGTGACCTGGTTTTTCACTTTGATTTACGGCGAGTTCATTTGGGGGAAAAAATCCCGTGGAAAAAATCTTAATGCAAACCGTCGAAAGAGTGCATTACATGTACTAATGAGGAATGAATTTAGTTGAGGACGGCGGGGCTGCATATCTTTGAAAAGACAATTTGAGGCCAGATAAGGCCTGGCCTGCATATTAAAAAAATAATACTAAAAAAATAAATAATAAGAAGAATAAAGGGAAACAAGAAATTTTGCAGCCTTCCTTCATATCATCAAAACGGGCAAAAACTTTTAACTTTCCACTGACTGACCTTCCCTACCCCATCCTCCTGCTAAAGGTCTATCCTATCCAAAGGCAGGGAAAATAATATCTATTCACGACTCTCTAATCCATAAAGAAGCATCGAAATAATGTTGTCATTGCAGGTCTCAATCAATTTGGAACAGTATAATTGGAGTTGTTAAATATTACCCAGGAAGCTCCACTCAACCGGAAGTGGTTTTCAGGGAGGTCCTGCATCTCATGGCTGAGGGTTGCATTGCTGCATTGCTGCATTACCCAAGCCAAAATTATGTTATTTTCATTCGTTTTACTTTCACACCAGAGTGACCCTACTCTTTGCACACTAACCCTAAAATTCCCATTCATTGCCCTTGCATGCTTACTCCCTCTCTTCCTCAAACGTCTACTCAACTAAACAGCATTGCAACAGGGAAGCTGGCCACTTCCTATTTCACTTCAAACAGCAAAACAATCACGTATGATCACGGATGGGTAATGACGGAAAGTAATGTGAAGGAGAAGTAAAATGTTAACATCAGGGTGCTAAAGAACGATTGTGACTGAGAAACAAAATCTCCTTACGGTGACTAAAATACAGCAAACAAATTAAGGAACTTAAACTGTATGGTGATATGATCAACAGGTGTAAAGAATCCACAGTAACATTAACATGCCAGCAGGCTCTTCATAGCAGCATCGGATTCAGAAATAAGGGTATTTTTTTCAAAGTTCCAAAATACCTTTTAATTGAGGATACATAATGAAAAGGTTGGTAGTGCAAGTCGAATGTACAAAAGTGAAGTAACATTTGCAATATTAATATCGAAATAATTTAATTTGATGCAAAACAACAGAGCTGAACATCAATCTGCTATGAATTGTAAATATCACTTTCTCTTTCATATTAAGAATACACAGACTGTGGTTCGATTTTCACTACACATCCCAGTAATTCAGTCAAAAGCTTCTCGGTGAATCCCACAAGAAAATAGAACTTGACAATATCCAGCTCTTTGGAGACCAAGAACACAAGACTGATCCGATTTGCTTTCCGTTTGATGACCACTTCAGATTGTACAAAGCCATGCATGACACCGTCCACAAATTTACGAATCATTATATCATCCAACAATCTTTCAGATGCCCAGTAACTTCCTTTCAGGCTCCCTACAAAAAATTAGGAACATTTTAGAATAAAGACAAATCTCACATCGTCAATACTGGTTAGACTTGTCAAAGCAGACACCCTCAAACTACATTGAAAATTTTGGTTGTCACTAAGATATGATAATTTATGACTGCTACTATTTCTCCTCGTTTCAAAGAGAAGACAGATGTCCTTCGTGTGTCTTTCTGTGACTTTCCAATCCTAGGTCCATACTTGTAAATTAAATTAAATCCTGATATCTGACTGCCGGTTTGTACACAAAGCTATGACACCACAGTAAACAAGAAGCCTAGAGGAGCCCATACTATGACTGACTTCTTCACATGCAGTGCATTTGTGCAAATGCAATAAACATTGTGTTTCCTCATGCTCATCTAAGGTGATGGTACATGTTGATGTGTACACCTTAAAAACTCATGGTTTCAATGGCTTTCAGTTCAATATTTAGGACCCGGTTGTTCGAAAGCCGATTAATTTAATCCAGGATTAGCATAAACTTTTGTTTCATGTTTTCAACTTTTTGGTGAAAGTTTTTTTTGGTAATTTTTGTTTTTCAAGATTGACTTCTTCTAATGTACATTTTTGCCGAATATATGCGTTGAACGGCATTTGGGAGTAGAGAAATAAACTCGACAACCGGGCCCAGAATAGCGTGCTTTGTTGCAGTACTCGTGATACACTGATCAAGAAGTTTCCCTACCTGTATGTTGTGAGTCCCATGACTGGGTGACACCAATTCTGTAGCTTGGCACAACATTGCCTTTTTTTTGCTGTTTGCTTTTAGGTTGATATGCATACCTTACTCCGAGAATGCCTGGTGTGAAAGGCATTATACCTATTGCAGGAAAACATGCTGCATTCTTTGAGATGGCTTCAATTCCTCTTAAACGAACCTGACCCAAGCTCTATAATGAAATAAAGAGAATATATGGAACAACAGAAACTGTAAAATCTTTCTTTTAGAGGGAGGGGGAAGAGAGAGATACATGCTTTCCAAGAATTGGGAGTTTAAGGAATGAAAATAGCTATGTTATAATTGACAATCTTTCTTTAAAATGTAACAATAAAATTATTATTCAATCTTGTTCACGTTGTACAATTTGGTACATATGATTCTGAAGATGGAGGAAGTGTGATTGACTGTTGAATGCTCACATTTTCATCAAAACCTTAAATTCAGTAATTTCATGTTATTGTTGTACAGAATATGGTGTTCACAGAAATGGATCAACAAAATAGACAGCTGTCTAACCCTTTGACACCCAAACCAGCCTGAACCCGCCAGATGATTTTACTTGTCAATGGGGAACCCCTAGGA
>NC_090890.1:19687027-19693667 GCF_036669925.1 Montipora capricornis
GGATTTATCAAGGAAATTGTAAATTTTGTCAATTTGCGTTTTCCGTTAAGTAGCATGCAGTGCATTTTGGTGTGAACTTTAGATGGATTCTCATTTCTGGCAATCTATAGCAGAGGTTGCTTTGTTGTTGGACTGTGTGAACGAGAGGCGATCAAGCCCCGGCCACCAAATTGTTGATTTAGATGGAAAACCAAAATTTCAACTTGTGGAATACATGCTTGACTATGACTTCAGTATCTCAGATATTGCAGCTGCACAGGGGGTATCAAAAATTCAAGATTATACAAAGAATATATGTATGAGTTGTTTAGGTTTTGTTTTCCAGCCAGAGGCATCTTTTTATAGCTATGCCTTTGCTGATTTAATAGAAACAAAATGCTTACAACTGTGGATATATAACCTAATTTTAAACATTTCTTTTAAATTTTAAAGTCAATTTGCGAAAAGCATGATGCAAGCAAATTTGTATGTTAAAGAGAAAAAAATGTAACAATGACGTCAGCAATGACGTCAACAATTATTTCTTATTAGGTATTTTTAGTGATTCAATAATTTGCAAACCTTTGGGCATGCAGCAGCCTTCTGCAACTCCTCCTTGAGCAAAAGATCTTTCTGTATGGGTCATACCAAACCAATGGCCTGACCAAGAATAGTGGAAGGCCAGGTCCTTAGACCGACCATCCGCAGTTCTAAGGACCTCGTAACCGCCAGCCTGGTGGAGAGCGGGAAACCCATCCATGATAATCTTGTTGCACCTCCATCACAATGGAAGCGAGATCATTTAATGCTAGTTTAATTCTTTTACTGGTAGAGGAACAGGCGCCCCAAGCTCAGTGTGAGTATGGCCGACAAAAATATAAGGATTTGTATGGGAATCCCGATAAAAAGCTAAAGATGATAATTATATGAAAAAATTCTCAATTAAAAAGCCTAACCGTATTGCCAACATGGGTAACTTCCTTCCTGTGTGGTTATTTTCCAGATCCGACATGATTTGAGCCATTTCTCAATTTTGTATATTTTATCCAGGAATATTTGACTCAAATTGGTGGCACCTGAGAATTTAGTCTCCAGCCTTGGGATTTTATTATAACCATTGATAACCACGAAATTGTGAAATGGCTCAAATCACATCGGATCTGGAAAATAACCACACAGGAAGGAAGTTACCCACGTTGGCAATAAGGTTAGGCTTTTTAATTGAGAATTTTTTCATATAATTATCTAAAGCTTTTTATCGGGATTCCCATACGAATCCTTATAATTTTGTCGGCCATGCTCACACTGAGCTTGGGGTGCCTGTGGTAGAGGGGAGCTGATCTTGTTCACTAAAAACAAGACAAACAAAGGCATTTGTTCATGTGCCCTTTCTATTGAACTGGTATGGCAAGTATGACGTGATTTGTCTTCTGGCCCTTCCACTACTTTCCCCAACTGGCCGGCTTCTTGAGGTAGTTGATAACCAAAAATCCTCCTGTGTTCTTCCCATGCATTCTTGGAAATTTCCTGGCTACCAGCACCCTGAGTCAAGACAGGCTCTTGGGCCACCTGTGTTCTGACTCGTGGTAGCACTCGCTTGATCTCACCCAACGGAAGGCCTTACTGTAGCAGTTGTGCTGTTTGTAGTTGCTTGGACATTTTGGCCATTTATAAAACGCTGCGCAGATTCTCGTAAAACATCTCTTTCCTTCTTTTGATAGCATGAAAGTGTTCGGCAACATACCCAGCTTACCATGTGACTTGACTTTCCCATGTGACTTCATGGCATGAGATCTCGTATCCATGCAAAAAGTGTGGTGTAAGGGTATCCGATTCGCTAATTACATAATTATAAGAACTAAGATCCCCACTGAAGACCGTTTGTATGCATACAGTGGTCTCTGCCTACCCTTGAGACAAATAATTGTTCATTTCACCATTCAAACTGAATGCAATTAATTGTTTATAAAATAAGTTTCACGAGTTGAATGATACAAGCTTGCATGTAAACAGTAAGACTTGGCTCAATCACCATGCAAAATGAAAGTGTTACTTAAAGGCCCACCTTTAAATTACTGTCACACTTGTTATCAGCTTTTTGCATTTGATCTAACATTGTTTTAAATTGTCTTTACAAGTTCTTTCGTTCCCTAAAATATTTTGGCATTGTTCCCCTCTTCCTACGGCCCCCTGTTCCCCAGTTCAAATTAGACCTGTTCCCTTGCTCCCCAAAACCCCTGGGAGGGCCTCAATACGTGTAAAATAAGCTTAAGCTTACTTCTAAAAATCTAAATGGAGGGTAGCTCTAGATATAATTCGCCATGCGAAATGCAAACTTTAAATTTGACCCCGAAAAAGGCACCATACAAACCTACCTGATAACTAGCGACTTTTAACAGGTTGCGATAGCCAGTTATGGGCATAATGTGGTTTTTGGAACAAAATTTGTTGGCTAGTATTGGCTAGTATACATCACCGCTTATCCGCCATGTTTTGATCGCCTTAATTCAGGCCCAGTTTTCTACGAAAAAATAGCCAAGATGGCGGCATTACGTGGATGACATGTTTTTCCATCCCTTTTCAGTTTCCAGGGAATTGTAGATCACCTTGTAGTCCAGGCGGTATGTAAGCTCCACAGTCACAAACAGCACTCATGAGTTGGTTTGATACGTCAAGTTTTTCATCGTTTGCAAAGACAGCTTTGTCTCAAGCACAAAATCTGCAAAAGTCTATTGACCGAGTTTTGGATATTGAAGATGACAGGAGCAGTTCACCTTCGAGGCTGCCTCCAGGTAACCTCGTCTTTATCTTGTTTTTTTTTTTAATATTTTCTTCTCAGGGCCGATTTCACTGGTACTTTCGGATATGTCAATTGACAGTAAGAGCTACAATTGTAGCTTTTCAGTTATTTTCTAGGCGGCATATAATATTTGTAACATAAGTCCTGTTTATACTTACATGTAAACTTATTTCATCAATCTCAATTTACGTGTGGTGCAAGTAAACTATTTTTGTTGTTGAAACTACCTGAGGACGTAGGCCGGAGAAATTAATTAAGATTGCTCAACCTCCAGTATTTGTATTTGTTTTCTATGGTTCGGGTTGGTTCGAATTCTCGCCAGGCCCTCCCAAAATGAACTTATTTGGTTCAAGCTTGTGTTGCTTTTTGCTGAGGAGTGGAGTCAAAATGTTTGAATACCAATGCGGACTCTAATGTAAAAGAAGGGTGTCACGAAAAATCGCTCTCATTCCTGTATATTTTACTTAATCGTATCCTTTCAGGTTGGTGGTATTACACTTAATGTCTTGTCCCTTAGATGTGCGAGTGTTAAGTTTTTGTTATACTGGCTCAGAAAAACAGCTGATTCATAGACACTTGTTACCCTATTCATATCCAGTTATATTAAGGTGGGATATGTTACAATATTAATGATCTTGAGATCTTGTGTTCATCATATGAAGTAAACCACTTGCAATCAACCCTGACTGTGTGAGGGGTGTGAGGTCCTATTAAGGATGGTGCCTACTATTGTTATTGCGAATACATTGTGCATCTTGAGATACTCGGGTTTCCTATCGGAGATGCTTACTAATACAGTGACATTTTTGCGCGGTTTAAAAATATCTGGAGAAGGTAGATCTTAGGAAGTACTCTTGGTATCCAAAAAGAAACCATGAATTCTTGAGGCTTGCAATCTAGTTTATTTTCATCATAACACAAGATAACTGAGGGGCGTGCAGGAAGTGATGATTGATTTCTTCCCTTTGAGCCTTTTTAATCTAAAGTCACTGCATTTTTGCTTCAGCAAAGTTTGAGATAAGAGAGTGGCTTGGTAGCTCGGCAGTGGTTTTAGTGCCTTAAGTAAATGGTAGATATATTAGAGGGTGGCTGAGTGGCTCGCCGGTTCGGCAGTGGCCTTAGTGAATATTTGAATGGGTCGACGGCTCGTAAAAAGTGTACTTAATGAAACCGTAAAATGAAAGCTAAGAGGGCTTCGACCCAATCACTGAAACAATCGCTTAGGCTTAATTAGTAAACGAGTGCTATATTCTTCAGACGATCTCATAAAAAGTGTAGTTAACCATACTGTAAATTGAAAGCGAAAATTTTAAAAGACTGAAAAGAGTGCTTCGACCTAATCACTGAAACAAGCGCTTAGGCTTAATCAGTAAACAAAAAGTGTAGTTAACCGAACCGTAAAATGAGAGCTAAGAGTGCTTAGGCCTTAAGTGACTAGAAACCGTAAAATGAAAGCTAAGAGTGCTTCAACCTAATCATGGAAACAAGTGCTTAGGCTTAATCAGTAAATGCGAGCTATATTCTGCAAACGATGTCGTAAAAAGTGTAATTAACCGAACCGTAGAATGAGAGCTAAGAGTGCTTAGACCGTAAGTGACTAGCCATCGAGCCGCATACGCTCATTCTTCTTGACTGGCGAGCCACTGAGCCGTCAAGCCGCATACACTGACATTCTTCTTGACCGGCGAGCTGCAGAGCCATTCTATTTAATATGTAACCATAAGTGACCCTGTATTCTGTAGTTTAGCTGAAATCTGCAGTCAATCGTTTGAGATGAATCGCGTACCGGTATATAGGCTAGGTAAAGTTTAACATGTTGTCATATGTGAATTTACTGCTAAAAAGGTTTGTTTCCCTGGAAAATAGAATGTTTAGTCAGTCGCAGTATTTATAGCTTAAGTGATTCACACAAAAATGTCGAGAAGTAGAGAAATGAATCTTAACTTGCTTTCTTGTCATTGTTACTTTCACACTTAAATTTTCGTGAAGACAAAGGGTGCCATGACCCTTTCCCCGACACTGAGAGGTTTTGCTGTCCTTCTCACATGATTTTTACGAAACCCACACGGACAAATAATAAAGTAATTCACACCCGTGAACGGTACACATCTGTAAGACCCGCTAATTTATGGTGACAACTTGGTGAGTGACAAAGCGAAAATTTGCAATGATAGCCGGAAATTCTTTGACTATATGAATCATTATTTTATTAAAAGTTCTTGGTCTGGTAGTTAAATATCCGTCTTTTGCCCTCCTTTTTCACAAATGCCAATAATATAATTATTGAACCTTTTGAAACTCTAAATTTTTTCCCTAACAGCGTAAATGGCTGAACAAATTGTCTGGCCATGTAAGGATTTGACCGGACAAAACCTATTTTTGACTGGACAATTCTCCGTTGAGTGGCCGTTATTTGCAGCCAACACAGTCAAAAAATTTGGAAGGACTTCTTTGAAAACAAAATGAAAAAGTAAAGCGTCATTGAGCAGGAGTAAAGCACATGCAACAAGATGACATGGGTCCCGTTGCAGAGAAGTATGACCTACAGTGAGTGACAAACAACAAGACTGGGCACCTATCAGTTACCGATCAGTTGAGCTTCTTCAAACAACTATGTAAGACCGTAATCACCGGGCAACTCAATGTCTTGCTTCACAACCAAAGGAGGGCATGTCTTCAATCTTTCCTTTCAACCCATCTTAAGATAACATCTTTCTTCCTCTGAAGTTGTTAGCACATCAGAGACAGATGGGGTGGAAGCATGTGTTTGATAACTTTCGTAACTGCTTCCCTCACCACTGCGTTCCCTTTGGTTAGGTAGGACGCCCCCTTTCTTGGAAAACAGATTCCTTTTTGCTCCCAAAGTTGCTTTACAGGTTGGTTGAATGCCCAGTTTGTGCTTGGGTGATCGCAAAGTTTTCATTGTCCTCGTTCAGCAACTGTTACATTTGGTTTTTGGGCAGAACTTTACCATGACAAATTCTTTCCAACTTTCTGATTTCCGTATTTAAGATGAGCCAGTTAGGGACTTTGTTGCCAGCTGTAGTTTCCCGCAAGTACTTAATTTAATCACTGTTAATTAAGTGTGCTTGGCCTTTGGCAGCATACATGTACATGTTGAGACTTGAGGCCAAACTTTCTGTTTTGGTGGAGATATCTTCAACTTTTATTTCGCAGCTTTCAGGTTAGACTGTATGGCCTTAATGTTCTTTTCTTCTTCAGGGTGCCTTTTAATATTTTTACAAATAGGCACCAAAACACAATGTGCAAAAGAGCACATCATCTTAAATGTGACCAGGAGTATGGCAATTTGAGCAAAGCGATTTCGATGGTGGGCTTAAAGGACAGGTCAAGTTCTGAAAGTTCGTGTTCTTTCCTCCTTACCAACTCTAGCTGTTGTGTTTTGTTGTTTTGCAAGCTTCCGAAAAAACCTAATCTGCGTTCACTTGGGGTTTCATACCGAAATGCAATTTGATCCATTTCGCCCGGGGACCCATGACTTTAAAATAATATCTTTCCATGTTGTTGCAGTTGTTCCGCTACACCTTAAAGACTGTGGGAAAGGAATTTCCTCAAAATGTTGAACGAAAGTGGGCGGGGTAGTGACTCGGTATTTTTTCTATTCAGTCCCAATCCACAGATTGGTGGTTTTCGTAGTGGTCCATCTAAGATGATAAAAGGTCATAATAATTATTAATTTATACTTTTATTTGTTTTGTGACAGGTGCAAGCAAACAAGAATCACCATCCTCCTTCAGTATCCCCTGATTCCACAAATAAGAGTTCATGACAAGAAACTCATCCTCTTCTTCATCAACGACTGCACTGTTGAACTCTTCCAGAAAATCATCATCAGGTGTT
>NC_090890.1:19698167-19730667 GCF_036669925.1 Montipora capricornis
TTTGTTTACGGGTCATCTTGATCGCCCTGCAACTACTTCCCAAGTTTACATATTAGCGAGGACCTATCTTTCGAGAAACTGTAAGTACAGATTATAATTATTATTATTGTTATTATTATTAATATTAATATTATTATATTATTACTATTAATTTTCATTTATTATGTAATTATTTATTATTATTGATGTGGAAACCTTGCTGGCTGGCTCATAATGTACGCCACCGCTCGCTGGCAAACGTTATGCGCTGGCTGGCAATACGTGTCATTTCGCATTTTAAAATATGCTGGCTGGTTAAAAGCCGTCTCACACGATGGCTGGCTGGGAGTTTTATTTCCTGAAACTCTTGCTCGCTGGCAGGGAAGAGCGGGTATTTTTTCCCAGGACCGTTAAATATTAACGAAGATTATTATATGAACAATTTTGTCAAAATGGTCGTTGGAAATACCTGATATTCAACAGCGTATGTGGGCAACACATTAATATCATATTACTGATTTCTAAATCGGTTTTTCTTTCGTTCTTTAGATTTTTTACGCAATTTCCTAAACAGCTCTCCGTTCTAGCCTCTTTCATTCTGGATGACCTTGTTTAATATATCCATACATTAAACTGAGAAAGCGCAAAAACCGGGAAACTAGGAGTTTCCCGTCCTACTCGAAGTTTTTTTTGTCATTTATATTTTCTATTTAATAAAAACAAGAGAATCCGAAAAGATAGTGACAGCTTTTATAGAAAACATTACGTCAGTTAATCCAAAACAGACTCAGCTTGCCCGTGATGATTCTTTTACAAATTTTAAGCTTTTGAGTTGGTTGACAAACCCTGGCAAGAACTACACAATTTGACTGAAAATGTGAATTTATTTCAAGACTTGAAAAAATTTGGTACTGTTTACTAAACGGACATAAAAACAGACTGTGTACCAATGCTGCAGTGATATCAGACACACACACGCACTTATCACTCCGACACTGATTAAATTTAAAAAAATCTGAGCGTCCTTAAAACGAAAGATAGACCTTTGTCGCTTCAGCAGTAGTATCAATCGACATGATATTTCCATTCTGTCATAGTTCATAGAGTGACATGAATGTCATCATTGTTGAACGGCACTTATGCTTTATGAGTTCTCGTTTGATCACCGTTCGATTCTCAAGGTGGAGTTACAGTGAAAATGGAAGTGCGCACTTGTATTTCATGCATTTCGCACTAGTACAGTATGCTGGCCGTATGTTTGAGAATCGACGCGGTTTCACGGTTAACACTTTGATTAGGGTACATTGTAAGTTCTGTGTCGCCCGGCTGAACGTGCTCTCGTGATTTGTTTTCACTGCGTGCCCACTTTATTCCGAGTAGGTGTCTGCATATTAGGATCATCAAAATCAATGCCTAACGATAAGAAGAGTAATGCCGGTTTGATTTTCATACCTTTAGTCCTGCCTGCTGCCGATCGATTTCTGTATCCTTTCTTAAAAGAATGTGGGTGACCCAGTTGTGTGAGTTTACTGTCAAAAATGGTTGACAAGTTTTGTGAAGAGCTCAAATTCCCACAAATAACGCAAATATTTTGGATTTCTCGTCAGATCCATTCGTTATGAATCAAAGGATCTGTCCAAGAGACTGACTAAGTGGCTCGGTTTAGATCTGCGAAGGCTTTTAGCAAACCACTCGATTAACAAATCGAAGGTTTGGGCCAACATCTACCACGAACAAACTACGGTCCGTTGTCGGCCATGGTTTATTGACAGAAAAACCTCGAACGGTACATGTGACACGCGTTCTCAACCCCAGCTGCAATGCCCGCCACAACAAGACGACACCCGGCACTAAATTCCCTCGCTGGATTCGATGACCAAACATGTGTAGAGAACAATCTAAGTGACCCCATTAGTGACCTGGTTTTTCACTTTGATTTACGGCGCGAGTTCATTTGGGGGAAAAAATCCCGTGGAAAAAATCTTAATGCAAACCGTCGAAAGAGTGCATTACATGTACTAAAGAGGAATGAATTTAGTTGAGGACGGCGGGGCTGCATATCTTTGAAAAGACAATTTGAGGCCAGATAAGGCCTGGCCTGCATATTAAAAAATAATACTAAAAAAATAATAATAAGAAGATGAAGGGAAACAAGAAATTTTGCAGCCTTCCTTCATATCATCAAAACGGGCAAAAACTTTTAACTTTCCACTGACTGACCTTCCCTACCCCATCCTCCTGCTAAAGGTCTATCCTATCCAAAGGCAGGGAAAATAATATCTATTCACGACTCTCTAATCCATAAAGAAGCAATCAATTTGGAACAGTATAATTGGAGTTGTTAAATATTACCCAGGAAGCTCCACTCAACCGGAAGTGGTTTTCAGGGAGGTCCTGCATCTCATGGCTGAGGGTTGCATTGCTGCATTGCTGCATTACCCAAGCCAAAATTATGTTATTTTCATTCGTTTTACTTTCACACCAGAGTGACCCTACTCTTTGCACACTAACCCTAAAATTCCCATTCATTGCCCTTGCATGCTTACTCCCTCTCTTCCTCAAACGTCTGCTCAACTAAACAGCATTGCAACAGGGAAGCTGGCCACTTCCTATTTCACTTCAAACAGCAAAACAATCACGTATGATCACGGATGGGTAATGACGGAAAGTAATGTGAAGGAGAAGTAAAATGTTAACATCAGGGTGCTAAAGAACGATTGTGACTGAGAAACAAAATCTCCTTACGGTGACTAAAATACAGCAAACAAATTAAGGAACTTAAACTGTATGGTGATATGATCAACAGGTGTAAAGAATCCACAGTAACATTAACATGCCAGCAGGCTCTTCATAGCAGCATCGGATTCAGAAATAAGGGTATTTTTTTCAAAGTTCCAAAATACCTTTTAATTGAGGATACATAATGAAAAGGTTGGTAGTGCAAGTCGAATGTACAAAAGTGAAGTAACATTTGCAATATTAATATCGAAATAATTTAATTTGATGCAAAACAACGGAGCTGAACATCAGTCTGCTATGAATTGTAAATATCACTTTCTCTTTCATATTAAGAATACACAGACTGTGGCTCGATTTTCACTACACATCCCAGTAATTCAGTCAAAAGCTTCTCGGTGAATCCCACAAGAAAATAGAACTTGACAATATCCAGCTCTTTGGAGACCAAGAACACAAGACTGATCCGATTTGCTTTCCGTTTGATGACCACTTCAGATTGTACAAAGCCATGCATGACACCGTCCACAAATTTACGAATCATTATATCATCCAACAATCTTTCAGATGCCCAGTAACTTCCTTTCAGGCTCCCTACAAAAAATTAGGAACATTTTAGAATAAAGACAAATCTCACAACATCGTCAATACTGGTTAGACTTGTCAAAGCAGACACCCTCAAACTACATTGAAAATTTTGGTTGTCACTAAGATATGATAATTTATGACTGCTACTATTTCTCCTCGTTTCAAAGAGAAGACAGATGTCCTTCGTGTGTCTTTCTGTGACTTTCCAATCCTAGGTCCATACTTGTAAATTAAATTAAATCCTGATATCTGACTGCCGGTTTGTACACAAAGCTATGACACCACAGTAAACAAGAAGCCTAGAGGAGCCCATACTATGACTGACTTCTTCACATGCAGTGCATTTGTGCAAATGCAATAAACATTGTGTTTCCTCATGCTCATCTAAGGTGATGGTACATGTTGATGTGTACACCTTAAAAACTCATGGTTTCAATGGCTTTCAGTTCAATATTTAGGACCCGGTTGTTCGAAAGCCGATTAATTTAATCCAGGATTAGCATAAACTTTTGTTTCATGTTTTCAACTTTTTGGTGAAAGTTTTTTTTGCTAATTTTTGTTTTTCAAGATTGACTTCTTCTAATGTACATTTTTGCCGAATATATGCGTTGAACGGCATTTGGGAGTAGAGAAATAAACTCCTTGGTTAATTTTTAATTGGGGATTAGCATTAATCGGCTTTTGAACAACCGGGCCCAGAATAGCGTGCTTTGTTGCAGTACTCGTGATACACTGATCAAGAAGTTTCCCTACCTGTATGTTGTGAGTCCCATGACTGGGTGACACCAATTCTGTAGCTTGGCACAACATTGCCTTTTTTTTGCTGTTTGCTTTTAGGTTGATATGCATACCTTACTCCGAGAATGCCTGGTGTGAACGGCATTACACCTATTGCAGGAAAACATGCTGCATTCTTTGAGATGGCTTCAATTCCTCTTAAACGAACCTGACCCAAGCTCTATAATGAAATAAAGAGAATATATGGAACAACAGAAACTGTAAAATCTTTCTTTTAGAGGGAGGGGGAAGAGAGAGATACATGCTTTCCAAGAATTGGGAGTTTAAGGAATGAAAATAGCTATGTTATAATTGACAATCTTTCTTTAAAATGTAACAATAAAATTATTATTCAATCTTGTTCACGTTGTACAATTTGGTACATATGATTCTGAAGATGGAGGAAGTGTGATTGACTGTTGAATGCTCACATTTTCATCAAAACCTTAAATTCAGTAATTTCATGTTATTGTTGTACAGAATATGGTGTTCACAGAAATGGATCAACAAAATAGACAGCTGTCTAACCCCTTTGACACCCAAACCAGCCTGAACCTGCCAGACGATTTTACTTGTCAATGGGGAACCCCTGGAGTCAATGGCCTAAACAAAGATTTTTTTATTTTTATTTTTAGTTTATTAATTTCCAACACTTACACTACTTACGCCACTAATATTACACTAACCTTCACGCTTACAATATACTTGCTAATTATATACTTACACTACCTATACATGCACTACTTTACAATACGATACTAAAACAGACGACTTGACGAAATACAGAACTACTTACTGTAACAATACGATACTAATGCTACTAAGGACGATACTATTTACTACAATACAATTACTTACAAAGTAATATAATTAATTATTAGGTGCTTAGAAAGTTGGACCATTTTTTAGTAAAAGAAAGTAGTTTGTCGTAATCGCAATTTATATTTTTCTAATTCAATTTTTTCGTAAACAACGGTTACAAAATCTGTGAACTGGGGTCATTTTTCATCATGTACTTCATTAATGTAAAGAAAATATTTTCCAATTATGATTAGGTGATTCAGAGTTGAACAAGACGATGTGTGTCTTAAGACACCATATATAATTTCGTTTTGCTCCAGAGCAATGTTTCCTCCACATGTAGCGTTGTACCACTTTGTAAATTTATTCCAAAATGATTTGGCAATTGGACATTCCCCAAATAAATGGAGTGGCGTTTGATCCATGCCATGTCAATAACAACAATCTGGTTGCTGTTTCTTTTTCATCTTGTACAAAATTTTATTTGTATACAAAATATTATGAACTATTTTATATTGAAACACAGATAATTTTACTTCATTTGTAACACAAAAAGGAAGTGAGCATATTTTTTGTCTTTCTCGAAAGTTAAAGCCATATTCAATGAGTCTTTTTTCTGCAGTTGGAGGAGAGAAATGCTGGTAATTTAGCAAAGTATTGTAAATTGTTTTGCATGTGAGCTTTTGGATTGAAAGTGGGACGTTTTCAGTTGGTGGTAGAAAACATTCTTGCTTTAACATAGTTTTCCATTCCTGTGGTATTGCAGATAGAAGGCTGTAATACTGTAGAAAATTACCCTTGACGCTGTATTTCTGCATGGAAGTTGTGAAAGTCAACAAAGTGTTACTTTCATTGTCGAAAAGGCAGGAGAGTTTTTCAATACTGACTATTCCAGCCAAGGAAAAAAACAGATAACTTGTTTACTCGAATAAACTGATTGTTCCATATTGTTTGATTTAACATATCTCTTTTTGTTTTCGGGTTAGTGTTTTTAATTTTCTGCCAGTGAAAAATTATATCAATAGAATTTTGGTAGGTTTTTATTCAAGGGTAGATATTGAAAGTTATAGTTGCACTGGAAAAGAAGACTGCCACCAACATTGGAAAGTAACGATAGTGGAATAAATTTCCATGGCCTTTCATCGTTAGCGCATAAGTGCTTTACCCAAACGATATTTAACACATTATCGAATAACATAAAATCTAACATATTAAGTCCTCCATCCTTCTTATTTTTGATGATAGTGTTTTTTTTTTTACTTCTGGATCCTTGTACTTCCATATGTAATCAAATGTTATGTTATTAACCTCATCTGTAAACCCTTTTGGGGTGTCTAACACACTGCAGATAAAAGTTAGTTTGGATATTGCCAACGTTTTGATTATATTTAGATATGTCTCGAGACGACCAAATGTTCAGTGTCTTTTTAAGTTTAGGCAACTTTTCAAAGAAGTTTCTTTTAGTGGCAAGTTCTTCATCATATGAAAAATATACACCCAATGCGTATTCAGTCTCATCACTTAATTTTAATTTTAGAATGGAATCCTCTCTCTGACGCAATAATCCCAGCCAAAGTATTTCTGATTTAGATTGGTTTATTCGACTAGACCAGAACAGTTCTCAAACTGTTGCAGCAGATCAAAGAGCCTATAAACAAAGATGGCATTGAATAAATTGAAGATTTCACGAAGATTGACACAAAATTGAGAAATTAATGGACAGCTGGATATGGAGTGTTTTCACAGTCCTGTCCGGCTCCCAGACATCACTTGAGACACAGGTGAGAAAAAACCCTGCATGGACCCAGGGTGTTATTTATCGTGGTTTGGCTACTGTAAATTTTAAACAGATTGACCGTATGAGTATACTTTTTTTCCTTTCACAAACCTATGGCACTTTTTTGGGATCATAATTAATTAAGACTACATGCAAGCTTGTATCATCCAACTTCTTATTTTGTTTAACTCAAACAATCAGTTGCATTCAGTTTGAATGGCAAAATGAACAATTACCGGTATTATTTCGCTCAGGAGTCAGCAGATACCACTACATGCATTTGAACGGTTGTCTGTGGGAATCTTAGTTCTTATGTTACACGCCAATAGGATTAACTGCCAGCCAATTTTTCATTTACACCACACTGACGAACGCGAAATTCCTTTGCGCCATGAAAACACGTTGGAAAGTCAAGTCACATGATCGTTAGCTGGTAAGCTGGGTATCTTGCCAAACACTTTCATGCAGGGTGGGGTGCTGACACGACAGACTTCACAGATTTTTTTTGCTAGACTCAGGATTTATCAAGGAAATTGTAAATTTTGTCAATTTGCGTTTTCCGTTAAGTAGCATGCAGTGCATTTTGGTGTGAACTTTAGATGGATTCTCATTTCTGGCAATCTATAGCAGAGGTTGCTTTGTTGTTGGACTGTGTGAACGAGAGGCGATCAAGCCCCGGCCACCAAATTGTTGATTTAGATGGAAAACCAAAATTTCAACTTGTGGAATACATGCTTGACTATGACTTCAGTATCTCAGATATTGCAGCTGCACAGGGGGTATTCAAAAATTCAAGATTATACAAAGAATATATATATGAGTTGTTTAGGTTTTGTTTTCCAGCCAGAGGCATCTTTTTATAGCTATGCCTTTGCTGATTTAATAGAAACAAAATGCTTACAACTGCGGATATATAACCTAATTTTAAACATTTCTTTTAAATTTTAAAGTCAATTTGCGAAAAGCATGATGCAAGCAAATTTGTATGTTAAAGAGAAAAAAATGTAACAATGACGTCAGCAATGACGTCAACAATTATTTCTTATTAGGTATTTTTAGTGATTCAATAATTTGCAAACCTTTGGGCATGCAGCAGCCTTCTGCAACTCCTCCTTGAGCAAAAGATCTTTCTGTATGGGTCATACCAAACCAATGGCCTGACCAAGAATAGTGGAAGGCCAGGTCCTTAGACCGACCATCCGCAGTTCTAAGGACCTCGTAACCGCCAGCCTGGTGGAGAGCGGGAAACCCATCCATGATAATCTTGTTGCACCTCCATCACAATGGAAGCGAGATCATTTAATGCTAGTTTAATTCTTTTACTGGTAGAGGAACAGGCGCCCCAAGCTCAGTGTGAGTATGGCCGACAAAAATATAAGGATTTGTATGGGAATCCCGATAAAAAGCTAAAGATGATAATTATATGAAAAAATTCTCAATTAAAAAGCCTAACCGTATTGCCAACAAGGGTAACTTCCTTCCTGTGTGGTTATTTTCCAGATCCGACATGATTTGAGCCATTTCTCAATTTTGTATATTTTATCCAGGAATATTTGACTCAAATTGGTGGCACCTGAGAATTTAGTCTCCAGCCTTGGGATTTTATTATAACCATTGACAACCACGAAATTGTGAAATGGCTCAAATCACATCGGATCTGGAAAATAACCACACAGGAAGGAAGTTACCCGCGTTGGCAATAAGGTTAGGCTTTTTAATTGAGAATTTTTTCATATAATTATCTTCTCAAGCTTTTTATCGGGATTCCTATACAAATTGTCGGCCATGCTTACAATGAGCTTGGGGTGCCTGTGGTAAAGGGGAGCTGATCTTGTTCACTAAAAACAAGACAAACAAAGGCATTTGTTCATGTGCCCTTTCTATTGAACTGGTATGGCGAGTATGACGTGATTTGTCTTCTGGCCCTTCCACTACTTTCCCCAACTGGCCGGCTTCTTGAGGTAGTTGATAACCAAAAATCCTCCTGTGTTCTTCCCATGCATTCTTGGAAATTTCCTGGCTACCAGCACCCTGAGTCAAGACAGGCTCTTGATCCTTGCAGTCGAAGCAGACCTGTTTTGGCTGCAGTGCTGTTGAAAGTGTCTGGGCCACCTGTGTTCTGACTCGTGGTAGCACTCGCTTGATCTCACCCAACGGAAGGCCTTACTGTAGCAGTTGTGCTGTTTGTAGTTGCTTGGACATTTTGGCCATTTATAAAACGCTGCGCAGATTCTCGTAAAACATCTCTTTCCTTCTTTTGATAGCATGAAAGTGTTCGGCAACATACCCAGCTTACCATGTGACTTGACTTTCCCATGTGACTTCATGGCATGAGATCTCGTATCCATGCAAAAAGTGTAGTGTAAGGGTATCCGATTCGCTAATTACATAATTATAAGAACTAAGATCCCCACTGAAGACCGTTCGTATGCATACAGTGGTCTCTGCCTACCCTTGAGACAAATAATTGTTCATTTCACCATTCAAACTGAATGCAATTAATTGTTTATAAAATAAGTTTCACGAGTTGAATGATACAAGCTTGCATGTAAACAGTAAGACTTGGCTCAATCACCATGCAAAATGAAAGTGTTACTTAAAGGCCCACCTTTAAATTACTGTCACACTTGTTATCAGCTTTTTGCATTTGATCTAACATTGTTTTAAATTGTCTTTACAAGTTCTTTCGTTCCCTAAAATATTTTGGCATTGTTCCCCTCTTCCTACGGCCCCCTGTTCCCCAGTTCAAATTAGACCTGTTCCCTTGCTCCCCAAAACCCCTGGGAGGGCCTCAATACGTGTAAAATAAGCTTAAGCTTACTTCTAAAAATCTAAATGGAGGGTAGCTCTAGATATAATTCGCCATGCGAAATGCAAACTTTAAATTTGACCCCGAAAAAGGCACCATACAAACCTACCTGATAACTAGCGACTTTTAACAGGTTGCGATAGCCAGTTATGGGCATAATGTGGTTTTTGGAACAAAATTTGTTGGCTAGTATTGGCTAGTATACATCACCGCTTATCCGCCATGTTTTGATCGCCTTAATTCAGGCCCAGTTTTCTACGAAAAAATAGCCAAGATGGCGGCATTACGTGGATGACATGTTTTTCCATCCCTTTTCAGTTTCCAGGGAATTGTAGATCACCTTGTAGTCCAGGCGGTATGTAAGCTCCACAATCACAAACAGCACTCATGAGTTGGTTTGATACGTCAAGTTTTTCATCGTTTGCAAAGACAGCTTTGTCTCAAGCACAAAATCTGCAAAAGTCTATTGACCGAGTTTTGGATATTGAAGATGACAGGAGCAGTTCACCTTCGAGGCTGCCTCCAGGTAACCTCGTCTTTATCTTGTTTTTTTTTTTAATATTTTCTTCTCAGGGCCGATTTCACTGGTACTTTCGGATATGTCAATTGACAGTAAGAGCTACAATTGTAGCTTCTCAGTTATTTTCTAGGCGGCATATAATATTTGTAACATAAGTCCTGTTTATACTTACATGTAAACTTATTTCATCAATCTCAATTTACGTGTGGTGCAAGTAAACTATTTTTGTTGTTGAAACTACCTGAGGACGTAGGCCGGAGAAATTAATTAAGATTGCTCAACCTCCAGTATTTGTATTTGTTTTCTATGGTTCGGGTTGGTTCGAATTCTCGCCAGGCCCTCCCAAAATGAACTTATTTGGTTCAAGCTTGTGTTGCTTTTTGCTGAGGAGTGGAGTCAAAATGGTTGAATACCAGTGTGGACTCTAATGTAAAAGAAGGGTGTCACGAAAAATCGCTCTCATTCCTGTATATTTTACTTAATCGTATCCTTTCAGGTTGGTGGTATTACACTTAATGTCTTGTCCCTTAGATGTGCGAGTGTTAAGTTTTTGTTATACTGGCTCAGAAAAACAGCTGATTCATATAGACACTTGTTACCCTATTCATATTAAGGTGGGATATGTTACAATATTAATGATCTTGAGATCTTGTGTTCATCATATGAAGTAAACCACTTGCAATCAACCCTGACTGTGTGAGGTCCTATTAAGGATGGTGCCTACTATTGTTATTGCGAATACATTGTGCATCTTGAGATACTCGGGTTTCCTATCGGAGATGCTTACTAATACAGTGACATTTTTGCGCGGTTTAAAAATATCTGGAGAAGGTAGATCTTAGGAAGTACTCTTGGTATCCAAAAAGAAACCATGAATTCTTGAGGCTTGCAATCTAGTTTATTTTCATCATAACACAAGATAACTGAGGGGCGTGCAGGAAGTGATGATTGATTTCTTCCCTTTGAGCCTTTTTAATCTAAAGTCACTGCATTTTTGCTTCAGCAAAGTTTGAGATAAGAGAGTGGCTTGGTAGCTCGGCAGTGGTTTTAGTGCCTTAAGTAAATGGTAGATATATTAGAGGGTGGCTGAGTGGCTCGCCGGTTCGGCAGTGGCCTTAGTGAATATTTGAATGGGTCGACGGCTCGTAAAAAGTGTACTTAATGAAACCGTAAAATGAAAGCTAAGAGGGCTTCGACCCAATCACTGAAACAATCGCTTAGGCTTAATTAGTAAACGAGTGCTATATTCTTCAGACGATCTCATAAAAAGTGTAGTTAACCATACTGTAAATTGAAAGCGAAAATTTTAAAAGACTGAAAAGAGTGCTTCGACCTAATCACTGAAACAAGCGCTTAGGCTTAATCAGTAAACAAAAAGTGTAGTTAACCGAACCGTAAAATGAGAGCTAAGAGTGCTTAGGCCTTAAGTGACTAGAAACCGTAAAATGAAAGCTAAGAGTGCTTCAACCTAATCATGGAAACAAGTGCTTAGGCTTAATCAGTAAATGCGAGCTATATTCTGCAAACGATGTCGTAAAAAGTGTAATTAACCGAACCGTAGAATGAGAGCTAAGAGTGCTTAGACCGTAAGTGACTAGCCATCGAGCCGCATACGCTCATTCTTCTTGACTGGCGAGCCACTGAGCCGTCAAGCCGCATACACTGACATTCTTCTTGACCGGCGAGCTGCAGAGCCATTCTATTTATTATGTAACCATAAGTGACCCTGTATTCTGTAGTTTAGCTGAAATCTGCAGTCAATCGTTTGAGATGAATCGCGTACCGGTATATAGGCTAGGTAAAGTTTAACATGTTGTCATATGTGAATTTACTGCTAAAAAGGTTTGTTTCCCTGGAAAATAGAATGTTTAGTCAGTCGCAGTATTTATAGCTTAAGTGATTCACACAAAAATGTCGAGAAGTAGAGAAATGAATCTTAACTTGCTTTCTTGTCATTGTTACTTTCACACTTAAATTTTCGTGAAGACAAAGGGTGCCATGACCCTTTCCCCGACACTGAGAGGTTTTGCTGTCCTTCTCACATGATTTTTACGAAACCCACACGGACAAATAATAAAGTAATTCACACCCGTGAACGGTACACATCTGTAAGACCCGCTAATTTATGGTGACAACTTGGTGAGTGACAAAGCGAAAATTTGCAATGATAGCCGGAAATTCTTTGACTATATGAATCATTATTTTATTAAAAGTTCTTGGTCTGGTAGTTAAATATCCGTCTTTTGCCCTCCTTTTTCACAAATGCCAATAATATAATTATTGAACCTTTTGAAACTCTAAATTTTTTCCCTAACAGCGTAAATGGCTGAACAAATTGTCTGGCCATGTAAGGATTTGACCGGACAAAACCTATTTTTGACTGGACAATTCTCCGTTGAGTGGCCGTTATTTGCAGCCAACACAGTCAAAAAATTTGGAAGGACTTCTTTGAAAACAAAATGAAAAAGTAAAGCGTCATTGAGCAGGAGTAAAGCACATGCAACAAGATGACATGGGTCCCGTTGCAGAGAAGTATGACCTACAGTGAGTGACAAACAACAAGACTGGGCACCTATCAGTTACCGATCAGTTGAGCTTCTTCAAACAACTATGTAAGACCGTAATCACCGGGCAACTCAATGTCTTGCTTCACAACCAAAGGAGGGCATGTCTTCAATCTTTCCTTTCAACCCATCTTAAGATAACATCTTTCTTCCTCTGAAGTTGTTAGCACATCAGAGACAGATGGGGTGGAAGCATGTGTTTGATAACTTTCGTAACTGCTTCCCTCACCACTGCGTTCCCTTTGGTTAGGTAGGACGCCCCCTTTCTTGGAAAACAGATTCCTTTTTGCTCCCAAAGTTGCTTTACAGGTTGGTTGAATGCCCAGTTTGTGCTTGGGTGATCGCAAAGTTTTCATTGTCCTCGTTCAGCAACTGTTACATTTGGTTTTTGGGCAGAACTTTACCATGACAAATTCTTTCCAACTTTCTGATTTCCGTATTTAAGATGAGCCAGTTAGGGACTTTGTTGCCAGCTGTAGTTTCCCGCAAGTACTTAATTTAATCACTGTTAATTAAGTGTGCTTGGCCTTTGGCAGCATACATGTACATGTTGAGACTTGAGGCCAAACTTTCTGTTTTGGTGGAGATATCTTCAACTTTTATTTCGCAGCTTTCAGGTTAGACTGTATGGCCTTAATGTTCTTTTCTTCTTCAGGGTGCCTTTTAATATTTTTACAAATAGGCACCAAAACACAATGTGCAAAAGAGCACATCATCTTAAATGTGACCAGGAGTATGGCAATTTGAGCAAAGCGATTTCGATGGTGGGCTTAAAGGACAGGTCAAGTTCTGAAAGTTCGTGTTCTTTCCTCCTTACCAACTCTAGCTGTTGTGTTTTGTTGTTTTGCAAGCTTCCGAAAAAACCTAATCTGCGTTCACTTGGGGTTTCATACCGAAATGCAATTTGATCCATTTCGCCCGGGGACCCATGACTTTAAAATAATATCTTTCCATGTTGTTGCAGTTGTTCCGCTACACCTTAAAGACTGTGGGAAAGGAATTTCCTCAAAATGTTGAACGAAAGTGGGCGGGGTAGTGACTCGGTATTTTTTCTATTCAGTCCCAATCCACAGATTGGTGGTTTTCGTAGTGGTCCATCTAAGATGATAAAAGGTCATAATAATTATTAATTTATTACTTTTATTTGTTTTGTGACAGGTGCAAGCAAACAAGAATCACCATCTCCTTCAGTATCCCCTGATTCCACAAATAAGAGTTCATTGACAAGAAACTCATCCTCTTCTTCATCAACGACTGCACTGTTGAACTCTTCCAGAAAATCATCATCAGGTGTTCTTAATTCAAAGGAAAGCAACAGTACTGAAGGAAATTCATTCTGGTCATCATTTCTCGGTGACTCTTTGTCATCAGCAACCACAAACAACGACTCCAACACATCAAGCCATAGAGTTACTGGAAGAAAACCTAGCCCCAGAGTAAGTGGTACAGTTGGGGGAAGAAAAGGTAGCGAAAGTGCCATCAGAAAGAAGAGTGAAAGTTTGAATAATGCAACAGACAGGGAAGAAATTTTCTCTTCAACAGAATCTGAGAAGCAAAAAAGTGATGGCATTGATCTTAAAGAGACTTCAAAATCGCCAAACAGTTTACATATATCAGGTTCTTATGCTGATTTATTAAAAGACAGAGTTGCAGGAAGTGAAGATACACCTGATAAAACTAAACAGTCTGGTTCATTTGATATCTCTGAGGTGGGAGACGATAACCCACAAGAGTCAACTACACCTGCTGCAAGCAATCTGGGATTGGATTTGAAGTCTACAAAAATTAACTCTGATGAGGAAACGAGCAAAGGTCAAAGCGAAGAACCTAATATAAATGTTCTTGCAAATGACAGTGATACGGTTCATAGTTCTATGAACACAAGTAGCGTAAATGGGGAAAAAGAAAAACCAGTTCCTTCTATTGATAATAAAGATCCACCATTTGTGAGCAGTGGACAACATAAAATTCCAGAAACATACACTGTAACATCTTGTGCAGTAAAACAGTCTGTGGAATCAGGAAACATGGCAGAAAACAGACTTGAGAGAATTGAAAATAAAGGTTCTATTGATGATTCACAAAGCAATGAGGACATCTATTACACTTCAATTACATGTAACAATTTAGCAACACCTAGGAACCATGGGTCTCCTGATGTGGATACTGTTGTTAATCAAGGTGTTTCCACATTTGACAATCCTCATGAACTTTTGACAGAATATGCTGACCCACAAAGAATTCATGATGTCACACCCGTGGCTAGTTCAACACCAAACTGTCATTCTAACAAATGGCTACATAAAGAATCAAAAACTGAAGAGACAATTTTAAATGATGGCATTGACCTCCAAGAGGAGTTGCATAAAGTTAACATAATTGTGTCATCAAGTGACTTTGAGGGAAACGATGGAACTGCAGCAAATGAAACAGAAGTGATTGTACAGCCAGATTATGATGTTAAACAAGGAAAACAATTAGATGACTTCAAGAAATTGGAAAATTCAGGACAGGTGTCGAGTTTGGTTGAGGAAACACAGCATCCAGCAATGATAAATGGTCAGTCTCATAGAATTTACCCTAACTGGTAGCCAATACATCAATATCTTTTTGTACTTGGGCTTATAATGTAAAATTAATTCAAACTTGTTCAATTACAGTGTATTGTTGTTTTTCCTCTGTTTCGAATCATATGATAATGAATACATGTATTGAAGGCAAAGAAAAATCATAAGTGAACTGGTTTGAAAAATTTTAAAACAAGAAAATTTTCAAACACAACATATTCATTGTAGAAAAAACTTAATTTCAACCCCAGCCAACCAAGACCCAGGAAATGACTGTGAGCAGAAAGTGCTGCCTTTGTAAATGACTTCTGCAAATGGTTAGACTTTAAGTCTTCTCGGAAGAGGACTGTAAACTGGAGGCCCTGTGTCACACCCTTGTTCATAAAACTCTGATGCACATTAAAGATCTCACTCACTACTCAAGAAGAGCAAGACACAGAGTTCCTAGTGTTATCATCTCTGTTTGAAAAACAACATTTTTTAAAACCCCGCCACTTCTAACATGTCTTACACATCTACCTGTACATACATGTATACTGTACCCTTATGACTCATCTAGTCTGAATTCTCCAAAAAATTCTCCAGTGGTCATTCTGGTAGTAGTGTTTCAAAAAGGCTTATATGGTGTATGAGGCCACCTAAGCAAAAACAGGGTACAGTATACACGTATGTACAGGTAGATGTGCAAGACATGTTAGAAGTGGCGGGGTTTTAAAAAATGAGAGGGCTTTAACTTAGTGTATCATGTTTTTATGTTTGAAAGAAACTTTATTTTATTTTTATTTTTTTTATTAATATTGATTGGGCAAGTAATTTAGTGTTGTTTTTTATATCCAGAAAGTGTTGTGGTACCAGAAGAAAATTCCACTGAGAATGTGGATCAGTTAAAGAATGAAATCAAAGAATTGCAAACTGTAAGTACTCAGTTTGATTATATGGTAGTTAAATATTTGTCTAGTTTAAATTCTTTTTAGATTCCATGAGTTTTAGTTTAATTTGTCATTTTGTTGCAGTTTGGAACTCTGAAGCTGAAAGCTGACCTAACTTAAAAGAATTTTTGAACCCTGTAATGATGATGATGATAATAATAACAATGATAATAATAATAATAATTATTATTATAAAGATAATAATAATAACAATAATAAATAATAATAATAACTCTTGAGTTTCTGCAAATAGCAGGGCTCGAAATAATTAACTTTTTTGCTCGGGTGCCAGCTGGCGACTAGTGGGAAAAATTTGGTCACCAGACAAGGCTGTGCTCTAAGGAAACTTTCGGGGAGCCCTTCGGGCTCCCAAGCATTTCAGCTGGGGTGCCCAGCCCTCCAAGTTGGTCGCCCGAATTAATTATTTATTTATTTAATTAATTATCTGAGATCAGCAACGCAGGAAGATCGTCACCCATCTTTCTCTCAACAAAACATTGCTGCTACTGCTCTGGTGATCGTCAAACTCGCTAGTGCAAGAAAATCCCGCAAACCCGTCAAATTTTTCACGCCATACTTGAGAAAGACGAGAAAAGTGGCAATGCCACCAATGTTTTCAAGTTTAAAAGTGAAAAAGTAAAGATTGCGGCAGTTTTATGTACATGTAAAAACGTTTGGGTCTAATACAGGTAAACGTTTTTACTGGTTAGTTGGGTTAAAAATGAATTTTCAAAACGTGAATCAATGCCGCTTGATTCACGTGGAGCTTTTGTGAAAACTGCCGAGAAACAAAAACCACCGCGACCCAAAAGATATCAATTTTTTTTTGAGCAAGTCATCTTGATTGGACGAAAATCATTGCTACAGGACAGAACTTAAGTATTTTTTCTTACATTATCAGTAAAATGTTTTAATAGTGGAATGAGCTTTTTGTGGATTCGGTCGAAGCGCCAGTCACAGCGTTACTTGTTTAGGGCACGCAATGGTTTGTCACGAACTAAAGACAACGCGGGATTGCTCTGTTTCTAAAACAACAACAAATGACATGATATCTTTCCTTTTTTCTTATTTCGTTATTTCATATACTGGGGAAAAACAACCATAACCTAAATGTATTTTAGCCAAGCAGGCGCAAAAACTGCGATTCCCGGGTTCATACAAAAGTAAATTACACCGCTTCGCTGGCCGCGCTTTACCGCTGTCAGAGCAGAAGTAACAACTCTTTTTTTAAACTATAACCAAGAAATGCCAAACTCCACGTTCCAAATTTAATGCTAATTTTTTTGAGAACGAATCGAAATTCGTGCGGCCGCCGGCCGTCACGTGCAAAGTCACAGATTATGTTACATGTGAAATCATGTGGAACGGCCTTTAAACCGACTGTTTCGTACGAAGAAAAAACATTTTCTGAGAGGTTTCGTAAACTATAACCACCAACATATTAAAATTTTTAGCCGCCTTATCTGCTAGAAATACAATAAGCTAGAGTGCCTGGCCGGGCGACCGGGTAATTTTTCTCACTCGCCCGAAGCCAAATGTTAGTCGCCTCAGGCGACCGGGCGCCGTTAGAGCACAGCCTTGCCAGATCATAAATTTTGGTCTCCAACTTATTAAATATATGACTTGGGAAAGAACATGGTTTTAAATATTACTTACTGGAGCAAGAAATACATGTATTCTTTGACAGCAAACCACCAAGAGACACAATATCTTTAAACAGTCACAAAAATCGATTATATGTAATGTATGCCAAAACGCAGAAATTGTGAAAAAGTTCTATAAATTCCTACAGTATAAAGAGAATTAAGATAAGTACATGTAAGGCAGAATGCACCAACAAAGCCCAGGTGCCAACCCTCATTGTCAAGTGTGAGAACAATGGAAAATTGAAATGAAGATGCCATTTGATAAACAGAGTGCAAATTTTAACCCAGTCTCTTAGTTTTACTACTTCTGTGAGTGCATGTACTGCATTTGTGTGTGTACTGTTTTGCATCATTGTGATTATTACAATATCTCAACTCCCTCGGACAACAAGCGAATATGCTTAACTGGAAACATCGGAAGATGCATTACTACGGAATTGTAATCTGAACTGTTTTAACAGTCACAGCACAAACCTGAGGACATTATAAGTATTGCTCTGTTAGGGCACAAACTGTAAGGAATTTAATGCCTTCCTGGGTTGTATTTGAAAGAGGCTTTTCTTGTCATTTCTCCTCATCTTTGACACACTTTGTGACACCTTGGATTAAAACTGGTTTGCATCGCATTAGTATTGTCTTTCAGTGGGAGGCCCGGTGGTCTCATGGTCAGAGTGCTTGACTCCGGATTGAGTGGTCTGGGTTCGGGTCCTGACTGGGGACATTGTGTTGTGTTCTTGGGCAAGATACTTTACTCTCACTGCGCCTCTCTCCACCCAGGTGTATAAATGGGCACCGGCGAAAATGCTGGGGGTAACCCTGTGATGGACTAGCATCCCATCCAGGGGGGAGTAGAAATACTCCTAGTTGCTTCATGCTACGGAAACTGGAGATAAGCGCTGGCCTGATGGGCCTTCCTAGGCTTGTAACAGAGGCTTTTTTTCTATTGTCTTTTAGGAAGTCAGGAATCTTCAACATGTTGTGGAAGTTCGTGAAAATAAGTTGGTTCAACTTAGTAAAGACAATGTTCATCTACAAGAGACAACTAATATTTTAAGAAGGTTTGTTGAAAATGTAAATATAATTCCCTAGAGGGAATATGGAAATTTATGCTTCCTGTTTTAAGTCTAAAAATAATGTTAAATTGTTGAGTATCTAGCTTTTAATGGTATGGCATCATCCAAATCTCCAAATTCAAATCAATAATATTAATAATAATGGACCCAATATTAAGTCACTTCATTGCAATAAACTGCAATTCAGCTGTAACAGTTAAACCTGTTTACAGTTTTTCCTTTTCACTATTTTTGACAATTGGTTGTCACCAGATACCAGCCTTTTCTTGAAGGCAACTAAGCCACTCTTTTCTGCACTTTGTGAGGTAGGCCAGTCCATCTTTTGTTCACAGTATACATGTATATTTAATACTGACAACTCTGGTTAAAAATTTTATATTTGCCTTGGACAAGACAAAGAAATAATTATTATTTATTTTAGGTCTTGTTTGTCTTTTAAGAGATGTGAATAGGGCATTGTGTATCCATTTTTTCTCAACAACACTTGTAACACCATGACATCTTTCATTTTTAATGGTAACCGTGCATTTTTGCCAGCAAACTAAATTAACTTTAAGGGTCAATTTTGATTAATGGTCTGAATAACCTGTAGTCAGATGCTAACATAAAAACAAAAGTGCTTTTTCATAACTTGGAAGTGCTGTTGCATCCACTGGCTAGTTTATATCTGCTGCTTTTTAATGATGATAACTGCCTGAAAGCTGGGACCACTTTTAACTTAATTATTCTGGTGGCAGAACAGGATTTGACAAACATAATGCAAAAGGAGACTTGTTAACCACAACGTGAAGTTGCATTTAATTTCCTTTTTCAACTATAGTACTTCTATCGGGCAAGTCTACAGTGCAGACTGGGCTCTGCAGACCAGTAATCTGAATTGCGATTCGACAAAATAAAGATATAAAAGGTATCTCTGTTGGGAGTGAGGAGACAAAAATTCTTCAATATGCAGATGACACGACAGCAATACTAGCTGACACAAGCTCTGCTACTGCTCTTTTTAGGCTATTAGATGATTTCAAGATTGTCTCTGGCTTAAAGATTAACTATTTCAAAATGGAAGTATGTGGATAGCCTCTTCAAGGAACTGCAAGGCGCAGCCTTTTGGGATAAAATGGCTTAATGAACCGATAAAGGCTTTTGGAATTTATTTATACACATATGATCGAAAAGTGCTTCTTGAAGAGAATTTCATAGAGAGATTAGACAGTATTAAAAACCTGACTAGAATTTGGTCCTCTAGAGGTCTCTCTATTTTATGGCAAAATTACACTTATCAAATCTCTATTAATCCTGAAAGTTGTTTATGTGTTATCTGTAATACCCACCCCAAAAGAATTTGTAAGTCAGTTAAACCAGTTATTATTTCAATTCTTATGGAATGCTCCTGATAAAGTCACACGCAGATCCGCGATAAACGAATACTCCAACGGAGGACTAAAGATGATTGATTTTGGGAGGAGGACTAAAGATGATTCTCAGGCTCAGTGATTATCGGTGAATATTCACCTCGACTTCATCTCGGTGAATATTTACCGATAATCACTTCGCCTTCGGCTAATAATTGTTAATTAGTTGTAATAATAATTATTATAATTGTGTACTAGGTAGGTAACTAATTTGCTGTATCAATATCAACTTGTTTTTCAATAAAGTTTAAAAAAAAAGTAATCTGCAGATTAGAAATATGCAGGCTGGTCCGTTTTGTGAGTGGTAAATCTTTGCTCAGCTCTAGTCCCTCCCGGCCACTTAAAAAAAAAAAAACACTCATTGGCTGGCAATGTTTTGTGGGGCAGGTACAAAACACAGATCACAGATCATTGTTTTTTCCAATACAGAAACAACCCTAACCATTTACCATAGCTAACAATCAAGGTCTGAAAACGTTTCTTTAGGCGTAATTAGGCCTAAGGTTAGCTTTATTGAATGTCTAGGAGTTTTTCTGTACTGGTAAAACAATGACCTGTGTTTTGTACCAGCCCCACAAAACATTTTCAGCCATTGGGTTTTTTTTAAGAGGCCGGAAGAGACTAGCGATAAGCAAAGATTTTCTGCTAACAAAATGGACCGGACTGCAAATCTCAAGTCTGCAGATTAGATTACTGGTCTGCAGAGTCCTGGTCTCCACTTATGTCCAGGTTTGACCCTAATTAGATGCAGGCCCAATTTTGACATCCAACACAACAACAATAAGGTAAGGGTTAAGGTTAGTGTTATTATATTTTTAGCTTTGGGTAAATGCAGCAGTGAATCCTTACTTAAAGAGCAGCATTTGGGGGACACTTTGTGACGTAAATTGTCTGTATTCCGAGACACGAGTGATGTTAGAGTTGGCGAGAAGAGCAAGGAGGGACTTTGTGACTCTGCATTCATCTAATTAGGGTCAAACCAGAGTCATGGTCTCCAGAGTCCAGTCTGCACTTTAATCATGTTCTGATGGTCCACTGTTATTCAACATTTGCTGGCTGTCTTGTTTTTCACATAAATTACAAGGTTTTCCACTGGTTTTGTTTACTTGTGACAGTCAGTTGAAGCAGGCTGAAGCTGCTCTGAAGACAGATGATGAAGAAATAGAGGAAGTAAGGAGAGAATTCACTGTTAGGGTTGCTGCCACAGAAAAGAAATTTAAAAATGCTGCAAAGGTATCTTGACTTGTTGCACATAAAGCCAATTTTTTTGATGCTTTGAATTAATTGAATTTTATCATAGAATTCAATAGTTAATTAGTTCATCATTAAAATGGAAACCATTGGCTATCAATGAATGTACAACAATTATCTGAACATTGATCATAGAAAGAAACAGTACTTACCAATTTTAGTTTTTCATTTTGGTGCATTCTCTGCAGACATTCAATTTCTAAATGTAAACTTGTAGTTATGAAATAATGGCTTTTCATTGACGTTGATGTCATTGATGTCCCCCCATCCCATACGTTTACCAGACTCAATAGCACCAAGTGTTGATACACAGTCTACCAGTTAGTACAACTTGACCCTTGAGATAGCTTTTACTAATAGGTTGCTAAATGATGTTTCAGTGTAGTCAACAGCAGCCCTTTCTTTTGTTTCTTTAAACATACCTTAATTATTCTTTGTCAAGGCAATAGCAATTTCATATTCTTAGTCATCTCTTGTTCAGCATGTTTCTTGGTTTTGTAATAGAGCAGTGATGCCCCTGAGAGGTTTCTCTCATCACTTGACCATTGCATTAAATAAAAAAAATTAGAATGAATATTTTTTATGGAATGTCTCTGGCTTTCTTTCAGGAAAGAGATAAGTTTAAAGCCCTTTTAGATGAAAGAGAGAAATATGTAAATTCCAGGTTGGTGATACACATACAGAAGTGGAAAATGATACTATCATAGCAGCAGTAAAGGAAAACCTTTAACTGTGACACTGTTTATTGCATGAAAGGATCCCAAATTCAATGAGCAACTTAACCTCTCTCTTAACAGTAACACTTAGTCGGGTCCACATCAGCTTTTAAGGTTGCCTTTTCCGACCCGCCTTAACAAATAAATTTATGTATGTATGAATGTATGTAAGTCATAGATACCGGTAATGTTGCACCAAATATGGCCAGTTAGAATGAACAGTAATTTATGGTATGTTCACAAAACCAATAATTTGTCACAAAATTAAACATGAATGGAGGGTAGGTGCCACATGGCAAATAATGCAATTGGCCAAGCTAGCGAATTGGCTTAAGGTAACCATGGCAACCTAGCCACGGGTCAACCTCGGGATCTGTCATAATATTATGGTCTTCACAGTGGAACTTGTACTTACCAAATCTTGCTCTCAGGAGAGGGTGGGTGGGGCAAAAGCGAAAGCAAATGGCTGTAAACTCCGAGCAAACGGCAAACACAAGTGCAAACAACAGTGACAGTGCATGCGCAAAGTCAATAGCCGCTGACCAGCAGACCTTTTGAAGTTAAATTTGCTTATAAAATAACCACATTTAGCTTGTCAGTACATGAATGGAGGGTAGGTGCCATACAGCAAATAAGGCGATTGGTCATGCTAGCAATTTGGCAAGAGGTAACCATGGCAACCTTAGCACTGGACAACCTCCCAAATTATTTGCTCCAAGCACACAACATACCATGGGTGCTTGGAGGGTAACTGACCTGTAGACACTCTGAATATCAAACTTAGATAAGGCCCCTTTCCCAAACTTGGTTAACACACTAACAAAGTCAGCCACTTTGACTTGCTGCAAGAATCGAGATCAATCTCATCATTTACGCTGTGACCAAATGGGAAAGACAGGTCAAATATCAGTCGCCACTGTCCCGCTGTCCTTTCTTTGGGATAACACCAAAGCTGCTAATCTGTAAAGGGTAACAAGAAGGGACATCAAATGGTGCTGCCACCCGACACAATCTTACTTTGTTACTGAGGTATGCATCAATGACTGCAGAGTGCAAATAAGCTGAGGCTTTATTCTTCTTGGAGTGAAGACTACGCTACCCCTGGCCTCTTGAATTCTAGATGAGTTGGAGGCGGACATGCGAGGACACACATGTGCCCCAGCTGTGTGGAAATTATGCAGCTGAACATTTATCACTGACCATGTGGTACAACCTTTCTGCGGCAGCAAATTCTCAAAATTTCCGGTCACAATTTATCTGCGTACTTCTACTGAATTGACAGTACATGTGAAGAATGAGCAATTTGTACTTGTACATTGTGAAGGCCTTGATCCACGTTGTGATGGACTCTACAATTTACTGTTTGGGTTTCTTGTCTATGGATGAAAATAGCAAATGACCGTCCATTAGCAGCTGGGGTTCTGGTTCTTGGACCAAGATGTTCTCAGAAAGCAAATCCTTCATATTTATGTATTTTCCTGCAATTACTTGGGCAACTACTTTGTATGGGATGAACAAGTAGCCGTGGCCCACCACGAACGGCTGATTCAAAGGAGGAGCATTATGAGAGGAGTGAAAAACCTCAGGCAAACTGACTGAGTTTGTGGTTACAGTCGATTGAGTTGGTGCAGAAGCAGACAGCAGTACGCCAAAGGATGAAACAAATGAGGGAACACCCAAAGGAGCCAACATACCTGAGTTGCTCGGCTCTCCCGGCGACTGATGAGCCACGTTGGCCATCGATGAACTCGCTGGAGACCACAGAAAAGCAGAGCCAGTCTGTGAAAGGTGGTGGGTTTGTCCATCCAAGGCTGACAAAACTCCATCATTAGCATGCTGCATCGAACTAACAGATAATCGATGAACCCACAAAAACCTCAGGCGAAGCGACTGAAGGAGCCAAGGAAGTACAAGTGGAAGATGTGACAGGCAACATGCCATCCCTGAGCACTGTTACACGTCAATTTAGACATCTTGAAAAAACAAACTAGCAAAGAGGACGACAAAAAAGGCAAAGGTCAGGTGATTCTGAGTAAAGGCAGTAACTGGAAATAGCAAAAGCGAAATCAATTGGCGGTAAACCCCGAGCAAATGGCAAGCACGAGTGCAAACAACAGCAAGCCTGGAAATAAGCGCCGGTCATCGGACATTAATTTTGTCCGGTAAAATTTAGGTTCTGACTGACAAACGATCAGTCTGACTGGAAAGGCTGACCAGGGTCTTCTGTTTCAATGCAAAATAAGAAAATGTATTTTCACTCCAGAAAGCCAAATGTGAAGGTGGCCTTTTAATATGGCTGTAAAGCATAATGGCAAAGTTTCATTTTGATTTGTTTTAATTTGCACCTTTGGTTTCACATCATCTTACGATAACACTACGCAGAAAATGTAAACACTCCCGCCCATATTGACGCAGTTCGGATTTCAAAATTAATGTGAGGTGTTTCATTTACATTGATTTAAATTAAATAACATTACAATGTACTACTGCAGAATCAACAAGGGTACTGTTCCACAAATGCATATTGTTTGTGTTTTCATGGGTCTGATAAGATTTTATGACCAGTTTCACAACAAATTTTCAGGGACTTGAATTGCATTCCTCACCGCGACTTTAATAACTAAAGTAGAGGATTTGTACAAATGTCTTTTGTTGGACAAAAAAGAAAATTACAACATGAGAATAGAATGGCAAAAGGAAAGCAACAATATTGCCAAAACAACATTGGGTAGTGCGCACATGTTTTCCTCGTTTTCATCGTCACGAAACAAAAAAAAAAAATACGAAACCGTTCAATTTAAGAAGCTAACAACTTGAAATGTTGTTAAGACACACATATAAACCACCTCTCCAATTCTCAGGTTTGTGCGGTTCATCATTTCTCAGTTATTAATTTGGCTAAGCGTTTCACATGATGCCGCCATGTTGGCGGATGGTCCTTGGTCCACCAAGATGGCGGCCAGTAATCAATGAATACACCAAGAGTTTGCTTTGCCACGAAAGCGCTTACTTTCGTGCATGAGATAAAATACATGTACACGTATGAACACATCTCGTTATTTACCTGAAGTGTTCAAACTTCTGAGAATCATAGGAAGACATGTTTTTCAACCAGCGCTGTATTACGGTGTCACTTAAGGTGACAATTCGGAAATTCAAAATGCTGTATTTTCAAAACGAAAGACGTTACGGAACTGGAAAAGAGATTTATTTCTACCGGTAGCTCATCTTCAACCCTCGTTTAAGATAAAAATTCAGAAGACCTCGCATCTTGTAATTTGATGATGTCACTGTGGAAACCACCTAGACGTTAATTTTTATTTTGCTCAAATTACAATGTCAAAAATGTTTCCTTCCCTTGTCAAGTCAAGATCGCTATGATGAAAACTCTGTTGAGATTTATTAATTAAATAACAACATGCAGTGTATCTGTAGATTTTAAACACTGTTTAATGCAAAAGAAGGAAATTTCATAAGTGAACTGAATATAGTTAAGACGAAATCAACATAACCATAATCATCGTGACAGAAAAGTGCTTTATGAAAAATTCATCCCATCTTAAACGTTTTTGTTCCAACTTGCTTAAAATAAATACTGTGCCTCGTAAATTATGTCGCATTATCTCCATTCTCCAGTGATTTTCTGTCTGTGATACACTGAAAATACATGTGCATGTGAATATTTCAAACATTAAATTTAAAAGCTTGTATTACCGGTAGCTTCGATTGGTCACCAAGAAATACTGTTACGCGAGTTGGGTTCACTGAGTAGCGTATTGTATGTAAATCTGGTGGATGTTCCAAGGAGTTTTGTTTCTCAAAGTGTTCCATTTGCCCGAACCGTGTCATGCGTGACCATCACCTGCGGCTATTTCGATTCTTTATTAATACTTAGACTTGCGGAGAAGAGCAGTTACATACATAAATACATACATACATACATAACTTTATTTAGTAAAGCAGGTCAAGAGGAAAAAAAAGCAACTTTACAGCTGATGTGGACCTACTGTAATAAAATTAACAATACATACATATGGTAGTGATTATACTTTAGATAAATAAGATAAATAATCGCTAAAAATAAATAAAACATAAATATGTATTAATAATAATAAAAATCGGAATGCTTATTATAAACTACTGAGCTGTCTTTTTCAAAAGTGATATTCATAATAGTATGTTTTAACTGCTTCAGTCCATTTTTAAAGCCTGTTTGATTAGAAAAAAATCTTACACTATCAGACAGGGAATTCCAGGCAATTGCAGCCCTGTGTACAAAGGAATTACGACCGAGCTCAGTGTTTGGTCTATTAACTAAAATATTTAAAGATTTCCTAAGATTATAGCTCTTACAGGTCCTAACAACTAATGAATTTATTTCCTCTAAACCTAAATTATAAAAAGCCTTATGAGTAATCATTAAAATACGAAATTTATAAAAATATTCAAGAGGCATCCACCCCGCTCTTGCTAAAATATCTTCATCAGTCATGCCCTTTGGCAACTTATGAATTAGTCTAGCAGCTCTAATATGTATCAATTCTAATTCTTTAAATTTGGAGCCAGAGCCCCAAACCACAACCCCATAGAGGACACTTGGGATTACAGTCTTAAAATACAGAGTTTCTAACATAGATTTGGGTAAAAAACTTATACGTCTCAGCATTTTGACTTTAGTATTGAATGACACACAAATTGATTTAATATGCTGAGACCAAGACAGTTTATCATCGATGGTAACCCCGAGACAAGCAGTAGAGGATATGTACTGAATAAAATCCTCACCCAACTTCAGAGGTTTCAAAGGACCAATGAAGGGATTAATGCTCAAAATCATTGCCTCAGATTTACCCTCGTGAATAATCAGTCTATTCTTAAGGCACCAGGTATACACCTGGTCTAGAACGTCTTGTAAAACAAGAACGATCTCATCAACAGTGTCACCTATTACATAAATTGTTGTATCGTCCGCATACATATATAACGCCCCTCTGTTAACATGATCTGGTAAATCATTTACATAAGTTGCAAAGAGTCTGGGACCTAATAAGGACCCTTGGGGTACTCCAACTTTAACAGGTCTTAAATCCGATCTTATACCATTAACTTGAGTCCTTTGCACACGGTTGGAGAGGTAATCATTGATCCAATTCCACATACTACCCATAACTCCAATTCCTTTAAGTTTTTCAAGAAGGATAGTGTGATTTACACAATCAAAAGCCTTACGGAAATCAATGAATAAGACTCCAACCTTGCGAACTCCATCCAAAGCCTCTCTCAAAGCTTCAGTAAGATGTAGCAGAAGACTTTCAGTTGAATAACCTTTTCTAAAGCCTCATTGCTTATTAGTTAAAATACTATTAGATAAAATATGATTATCAAAGGACTTACATACAACCCTTTCAAGCAGTTTTCCTGGGACACTAAGCAAAGATATAGGTCTATAATAATTATTATTAGGATCCAATTTACTCCCTTTTTTAAAAAGAGCAGTAACTAAGGATTCCTTCCACTGCTGGGGGAATCTACAACAATCCCTGCTCTTTTTGAAAACCTCAAACAACCCTTGTATCACAGAATCCTGAGCTAATCTAAGATCTTTAGGTGAAACTTGATCAGCGCCTACCGACTTATTTGGCTGAAGGGATTTGAGAATACCATTCTTGATCTCATCCCATGAAATAGAAAAATATTCAATAGTGGGAGTAACCCTATTTATAAAACAAGTAGTGTCAATGGGGACAGGGTCTAAGTTCCTTGTAAGATTAATAGCAGTATCTAAAAACGAATTGTTCATTAAATCTGCTTTTTGAACAATTCGTTATTTCCCCGTGGAACTTCAGACCTTCGAATTGAATCTTGAAAGATTTTCTTAAAATTCCTCCTTTATGAATCTTGACTTTACATTAAGTGATTTTACTTCATAAGACCTTTCACATGATTGTGATCATGCTAGAGCATAAATACTTTCAGGATTTTCATGCCAATCAAATAGCAGGTTGCCATGTTTTGGCTGCTAACGGCTACAGACAATGCAAAAGATTTGCACCATTTGAAAACGTTTTTAAAAATTAAAAAAAAAAAAAGGGAAAGCGAGACGATGAAAATGAGACACCGGACAATTATAGTGGTCTGCCACAGGCCTCCCACTTAACAAGTGTGGGTTTTTTTTTGTCTGACCAGGGTGGCTGCATGTCAGGTCAAACCTTGTCCCTAGCCTGACGCATGTCAGGCTTATAGCCAAAAAATATTTGCAGGCTTGCAACAGTGACAGTGCATGTGCAAAGTCAATAACCGCTGACCAGCAGACCTTTCCAAGTTAACTTTGCTTATAAAATAACCACATACAATCATAGCTAATGTTGCATTGAAAGGTAAGGCAGGCCAGGAAACTGTTGTCATTTTCCTGTGGTATGCTTTTGCTGTTTCGTAACTTTGTTTGTTTCATAGGAGTTGAAATGTCAAGCCTGTTGCCCTCTTCGGCCCTATTATAATTTTTAAGACATACTGGTAGTATGAAAATTTATACTGGTAAATTTGCATCTCAGGATTCTGGCCTTTTTAATGCAATGACTTGTGCATTGATTACTATTGAAACTGATAGGTAGTGTGCAAGGACAGTTAAAGTCAAGGAGCACATAGATATTGCTAGAAACAAAAGTTTCTGAATAGGTGTTCCAGATTTTCTCATTTCTGCATTTTCTTTTAGGAATGAACAACAGATTGAAGAGTTCACAGAGCTTCTCAAACAAAAAGATGACCAAATAGCTCAATTACTAGAGGAAGGTAATTGACATGGCACTAGTCTACTCAAGGAACTTTCATTGCTTTGGGCTGTCAATTGACAGTCAGGCGATAAGAGCAAAGGCTGGGTTGAAGTGTTATTTAGACCATTTTATTTCTCTTTTCTATACTCAATAAAGTTTGAGATGTACCTTTAGTTACATTTTGAAATGTGCACTACATACATGCAATGAAAGCTAAATGAAGTGTGTAGTGTAGTAAAATACTTGATACCATATTAAACGTACAAGGAAGACTCATCAAGAGAACTAAAAAATGAACTACTGGAACATGCACCTGAGTTAAAGGTTTGTATTTGCCCTATGCAGCTGCATACACGAGTGCTAAAAACAGAGCTTTTATTCTCAGTTTTCTCTTTTAAAGGAATACTGAAAATCCACTTCTTAGCCACCATTGTCGGGCAGATGTGGCTTTTGAGGAACTTAGTGATCCCCTTAACCCATTTGTCTGTGAAGTTGCCCCAATTGACAAGTAAAAGTGTCTTGTGTTACACAGAACAAAATGTCACTCTTAGGATTGAAAGGGGTTATTTAGGTATTTAAAATCCAAACTACAGTAATCTTGACTCACTGTGTCAATTGATCTGCAGTGCAATCTCTCACCTTATTATTCCACTATTACACCAGTCAATCATATTTGGTCAAGTAAACACACAAAATATATGAGATGGTAATACACTGTAGTGTCCTGGTTTGACCGGTTTAGAACAGAGCAAATACAGATGGAATGTGAGTTTTCCTCAATGAAAGAAATTGTTTTCAACACGATGAAAAGCCTGAGAATTTAACTTGCCACTCGTCATTTCATTTATCCAATAAAATAAAGGACATTTTGCTGGCTTTTTTTGCTTTTTACATCGTTCGCATGCACCCTGAAGGACAGATGATGCATTTTTTAAACACTCTTACTAAATAAAATTGAAGCAAAATAACACCTTTTTTGATGTGGAATAAATAAATATCTTATTCAATGGTTTAACAGTATAATATTCGCAGACATTTTGCTCATTGCTTGTATTTTTCTTCGCCCCTGCCCCTACTACGCAACTCCCAAAATATCTGCGCATATTACATTGTATATTATGTTAAACCATCGAATAAGATGTATATAATATATGTGTATTCTCTTCTCCTTCCTCTCTTCCACTCCTCTCATACAATGTTTAAAATTCATTTTAGGGGAAAAATTGTCAAAGCAGGAACTTCAAGTAAACAATGCTATTAAGAAGTTAAGAGCCAAAGATAAAGAGAATGAAGCAATAATGAAGAAAAATAGGTAATAACTAATTGTAACTGTATTTGTCTCCTTCCTCCAGCTTAAATTATATAAATGCTACTTTGTATTGGTTTTGTCAAAATTACCGGTACATGTATAGTATTTAACTACAATGAATCATCGAAGACAGTTCCGTTCAGTAAAAAGGTACGTTTGGGTTTTCAACAGTTCAATAAGGCCCAAATGAGTCACCAACACGCCACCCACACACCACCAATGCACCACCGACGCACCACCGACGCATCTTACATGTTATAAGTTTAAACAGCGGCCGACAGTCGGCCGACGCATTGGCTGATGCGTTGGCCGACGCGTTGGTGGGATCGGATTCTTAAATTTTACCAATTATTTTGTTTTCATTGTATTCCATTTTTTCCTGATTTATTGTGCAATAGCGAAGATGTAGAAAAATTGACATCTGAAAACACAAGACTCAATGAAATCCTAGAAGTGAAGGAAGCCAATGAAAGAAAGCAAGCAGGTACATTGTAAAGTTTTGTACCACTGCATGAATTAAGGGGTCAAGTACTAAACGCCTTATAATTTATTATGTTATACAAGTCATATTACATATCTTCTACAGTTTTAACCATTTCCAAAATAAGTTATGTAAATTAAGGAGGCAACACTCAGTATTGGTTTCAGCTACATCACCCCATGCTTAAGTATACAATGCATTTTCCACTGAGCCAATGGAATACACTGTGTATTTCTTTTGGAGTTTTTTTTCGTGTGATGAAAGGGTGCATAAAGGTAGCAGGATGCCTTTGGTTTAATAGGGCACTGGGCTGTCATGTCAAAGCTTCCAATTCAAGTCATGCTCATACAGGGAAGTGGATTTGTCTTTAATGGTCTAGAATTCTACTCCACACCCCTCTAATAGCCAATTGCTGCTTCAGGTGTGTTTTCAACATAAACGACCCTGCAACACAAAAGCTTAGACAAATACCTACCACCTCTCATTGTTTTTTTATTCACTGCATTTTAAGCCCTTCGTTCTGAAAACTGAAAAGAAGTGCAGTATACTGCAGGAGCTCTATATTTTGCTCTGAAATCTACAATATTGTCAAGAATGTGAAAATGTTGGCTGTTCCTCAGCTGCCAATGGGAACACCTTTTTTAATTTTCATCAACAACTGACATAACAATAATAGTATTATTAGTGGACCATCACCTGTCATTTTCAAATAGGTCCATCAATTTCAGCTTAAAATGGAAAATTATAGCTCTAACCAAAAAGCTACTCAAAGTTCATTGAGGACAAACATTAGTTGACCTCTTTAGTATATCTAGCATTGGATACATTTGAGTAAGTCAGTTTACCTGGCTTTTGAAGCAGGTAATGCGTGATAAATTCAGGAAATAGTGTTCACTGAAAGAGGCTCTTACTGCTTGACCCATTGATCTTGCACGTTTTTATTCATAATCATTTTTTTTTCTCTTGAAATTTATCTTTTTTCTGTAGTTTAAATTAAGCTATTCCTGATTTTTATGGTCATTTTGCAGAGTTTTGGGACATCAATCTGCTGGTACATTTATTTATTTGCAAGGATTTAAACTGAGATCCCCCTAATGATAAAAAATAATCATCTCAAAAAAGTAAAACATATGAATGCTGGACGATTTTGCCCACAAATTTCGCTTTAGTTTGGATGGCTTTAGACCACTAGATGTACAGTTTAAAGCAAAGGAAATTCTTTGGTAAATTAGGCATTAATACCAAAACCAATGTCAAGACATCAAGATCTTTTCATGGGTTCAACAGTCTAAAGTGTAAGCCTTTTTTTTTCAGAGGCGATCACTAAACTGAATTCTTATGTTGAGAAACAAGAGGAGAAAGTTGCAAAACTTAACGTAAGTAAGCAATTTCAATGCACTGATATCCGCTCTGAATGATCTCCTGTAAGGGAAAATCAATGTCATGATTAAGCAATCTTTATATTCTCTTAGTCAGAATTAGATGATGACAATGCGAAGCTGAGAAGTATGCAAACTGCACTTGATAATGCCTATAAGTGAGTAACAATGAGATTGTATAAATTGTGTTGACACTGCAAGGTAAAAATTTCTAATTGGATTTTTATCTCCAAACTGCAACCTTCTTTATCTAAAGCATGGATTTAATGACTTGAACAACACAAATTGAAAACAAGAAAGAAACCTAAAAGGGTTTTGTAAAGAAAAACAGTTTAAGGAGAATTGATCTGAGAGGTCCTATGGTTCTTGTGAGTGTTTTTGGAAAGACTGTGTGTTTATAATGGCATTAACATCTTGAA
>NC_090890.1:19735667-19755667 GCF_036669925.1 Montipora capricornis
AACTAGTTCGGCAAGGCGGAGGAGCGTTTCCGAGCTTGGTTCTTTGACAGTGCGTTGATTGAAAAAGTGTTTAAGTGCTTGAAGACCTTCGCTATTGGGAATGACTGTATATAGAGATGGTATGTCCGTGGTGAAAATAAGTTTGTCTTGGCTGGAGAAATTGAAATCGCGGAAAATGTTTAGTGCGTGTGTACTGTTTTTAATGCTTGATGGCAAAGATTTGACGATAGGCATCATAATCTGTTTAAGTAGCTAGAAATTAGTTCGGTGGGGCAACTACAGGCAGAAACGATAGGTTGTTAGGTTGTGAATTTTAGGCAAGAAGTAAATGCACGAAGTTCTAGGGGTGGTGATGATGAGATTAGTTGCAGTGTCCGGTAATTGTTGATTAACTATAAGATTCTGAATGGTGTCTTTGACAAGTTGTTGATTTGTGGAGGTGAGATCTTTCTGGATTTTGGCATAAAACGAGGTGTCAGAAAGTTGCCGCAAAGCTTCTTTTTGGTAAAGGTCGAACACCAAACAACTACCGCGCCGCCTCTGTCGGCCGATTTGACAACTATGTCATTGCGTTCACTAAGATATTTAAGCGCCGCCCACTCTTCCGTGGAAAGGGTGGAAAATTTAGTGTTACGGTGAAATTTAAGTTTGTGAATTTCGTGACGGCATTTTTTGGTGAAAAAATCTAAAGAGGCAAATTGTCCATTTAGACTGAACGCGGCGAAGGAATTTTTCAACATCTTGCTTAATAGAAAATTCGTTGGTGCGTTTGGTAATAGGGACAAAATTAAGGCCCTTACTGAGAACAGATTTCGTGAATTGTAACTACGGTATTATGCCTATGCAATGTGAAGGCCGTTTACACGACAGAAAAATTTGGTCCGGACCTGCCAAAAAAAGCGGTGCAGACCCATAACTTTTGTAAAGAAACACTGGAGTTTCTACAGGGCCATAGGCGCCTATGGCCCTGCAGACACTCCAGTGTTTCTTTACAAAAGTTATGGTTCCGTACCGCTTTTTTGACGGGCCCGGACCCAAATTTTTCTGTCGTGTAAACGGCCTTTACGTAGTGTCATTGGTAATTTGCGTACCTATTAATTGTTGGAGTTTTAGAGTGTTGGTTTGGTGTAAACCGTCAAACAGTCCAGAATTAAGTTCACGGATTTTAGCGCGAATCGATTGTAATAAAACTACTGGACAGATTTTGGAAAGTGCGTATCGGCACTGAAGAATTTGTTTGTCAAGTACGTTACGTTTTTGGCACAGCTCTAATTTTGATCCGCATAATATGACGTGAAAAAGAATTTTGCGCGCATCGAATTTGGTGAAGGTATTGATTCGAGTGAGAGAATGTAGAAGCATGAAAGTTTGAGCGAAATCCTTTAGGAATGACTTTAGAATTGAGGCAACGGCAGATGAAATTGATGTGACTACAAAACCTAGTTTTGGCGAAACTGAGAGCGGCTAAACGGAAAGCTAAGATGCTGCTAAGTGCGGGAAAAGGAAAAGATAACTTACAACAACTTGATCGACAGTCAGCACTACAAACGTCACATCACCCTCACTTCCCATCCTCATAATCACGCAGTCAAAAGTATCATTCTTAATAATTTTAAATTACTCCAAAATGATCCCGAGACTGGTAGAATCTTTTCGCAACCTCCACTTACTTCATTCAAAAAAACGTAGGCAACTTTTTTAGTTAGAAGCGCGCTCAAAACTAACGAGCAACCCGGCACTTTAAAATGTGCGCGCTTACAATGCAAAACTTGTCTTTTCATTCTTAACACTAGCAAGATATCGGGACCTAAGCGATCTTTCACATGTACCCACACAAATGTCATTTATTGCATAACCTGTACGTTATGCAATAAAATATACATTGGCAAGACAGGTAGACGACTAGGCAAACGATTCCGCGAACATCTTCGCGATGTTGAAAAGAATGACAAGGATGCATCTAAGCCAGTCGCAGTCGCTCGTCATTTTAATGTCCCTAACCACTCCAAAAAACATATAGCTATCTGCGGCCTTTCCCTACATCTAGGTACGACGGAAAGCCGCAAGAATCTGAAACAAAAATTCATCTTCCAAATCGGCACCCTTAATCCTCACGGTATTAATGAACGCTTTTCATTCAACTAATGTATTCCTATTTTTCACGTTGCCATGTTACCACCAATAGCGTAGCTCCTACTCTACTATAAAAAACTACACATAACCCACAATTCCTCGATTCGCTCTGACTAAGGGCTAACGCTCGACACGTCAGCTTGTTTAGAATCTCTGTACGGTGGCCAATTTACATTATCAACTCTGTTGATAAACCAAATTTTTGTATACTACTTCCCAAGCGACGCAGCACCACAGTTTCTTTAGAAACTACCCCCTTCATTCATTTCGCTTCACAAGGTGTTAGGGGACTACTTCGGTGACTTTGGCAAATCTCTGTTTACAGTCCAATTGTCGCCCGAAATTGAGTGTGTGCACGCTTTATAGACTCTGGTCCCTTCCAAGATGAAAATTAAACGTAGGGCTGAAATTGATTTCTGAGTCAACACTGGCACAACATGTGACGTCCTTAAGTTGAGTGCTATCAAGGGAACAAAATGTGTGAACAGAATCACACCAACCAATCAAGTCCTCAAGATGTACAATATTCCTCTACTCTCAAACCTCTTGGGAAGTTTAAGGTTTGACTGACTAAACTTGGGAATAAAAAGAAGTACAAAGTAACCTTCGCTGTTGTGCAAGATGAGCATGATACTTTGAAATGGAGAAATCACGATGACACTCGAGAAGCCTGTTTTCTCGTTTTCTTTTATTTCGAACTTCGCACATCGTGACAAACATCTGAAAAATTAAGCTTTTTCTGAATCCTGTTGGCGAAACAGCCAATGACATCTGTACAGTTAAAGGAGATGGTGCATTGACAGTTCTTGCTCCTAAACCCTTAAACAAAGCATTAAAACTAGATGTCATTTCCCAATGCCAGTTATTGAAGACATCTTACCTTTCACAAAAGTTGATTGCGAGGATGGTTATTGGCAGATAAAGCTTGCAGAGGAGAGTTCTGTTCTGACGACCTTTGCCACACCCTTTGGCAGGTATAAATGGAATTGTATGCTCTTTGGGATTTCGCCCGTCAGTGAAATGTTCCAACTGCACGTACATGAGGCGGTTGAAAGCCTTGCTGGTGTGTATCCAGTAGCGGATAACATCCTTGTGGCTGGAATTGGAGACACGATGCGGGAAGTGATAGCTTATCATGATGTGAAAATTAGAAGGTTATTGAAAAGGTGCCAAGAGAAAAACATTAAACTGAACAAACAGAAAATGGCCTTTAAGCAGACAGAAGTTCCCTATATTGGACATCTTCTTAATTCTGACGGGGTGAAGGCAGAGCCGGCCAAGGTTGATGCAGTTCTTAGTATGGAGAGGCTGACTGATGTTTCAGGTGTTCAGGACATTATGGGTACTGTAGGCTACCTTGCAAAATTCCTGCCCAGGCTGTCCGAAGTCTCAAGCCTCTCAGACAGCTTACCCAAAGGAATCCAGAATTCGTCTGGGACGAAATTCATGACAGAGCATTTAGTAGGATTAAGGAGATGGTGACAGCTCCACCACTGCTGAAGTACTATGAACGAGAGAAAGACCTGGTGATTCAGTGCGATGCCAGTGAAGGGGGTCTTGGAGCCGCTTTACTCCAAGATGACAGACTGCTAGCTTATGCAGACAGGGCCCTGACTCCAGCAGAACGAAATGACGCACAAATAGAGAAGAAACTTGTAGTGATTGTGTTTGCAACTAAAAGGTTTCAACTAATTTGCCTATGGAAGATCAGTAACTGTTGAATCAGACTATAAACCCTTGGGGACAATCTTCAATAAGCCGTTGGTCTCTGCCCCGACGAGATCGCAGAAAATGATTTTAAAGCTGCAACAATATGATCTAGACCTGTGATACAAGAGAGGAAAAGAGTTGCACATTGCAGACACCCTCAGTCGACATTTTCCTAAGTTGTCAGAAACGTCTCAGAAGCTCGGAGAGCACATCTTGTTGGCCAGATCTAGTTTTGAAGAGGATCTTGAAGAAGAGCAAGACATCCAAGAAGTAAATCATCTGCTTGTGAGTGAGCACAAAAGCAGCGATGTTGTGCGTGGAGACTAACAATGATGAAGTTTTGCAAGCTGTGAAAGCTGTTGTCCAATTCGGGTGGCCAGTGGACAAAAGAAAGCCTTCTCCAGCGGTGGTATTGTACTTTGATATCCGTAATGAGGTAGTAGTTCAGGATTGCTCTTTAGAGGTGGCAGGCTCGTAGTGCCTCAGACCTTTCGAAAGCGCATGTTACAGACTCTGCATTCCAGTCATCAAGGAATATAATCAACGCTAAGACCTGCGAGAGAGGCGATTTACTAGTCAAACATGAAATCTGACGTTAAAGATTTTACATCCAAGTGCAAAACGTGTGCTGCATACATTACCAGGCAGGCAGACAGGCAGGCAAGGAGACCCTAGTTCGTCATGATCGGCCTTGGGCGAAACTTTCCACATACCTGTTCTAGTTAGACCATAAAGATTACATGGTGACTGTTGATTACTTCTCCAGTTTTTTTTTTTTAGTTGACAGGTTATATGATCTCAAAGCTACAATTGTAATCAGGAAGCTTAAGGCGCATATGGCACGATATGGAATTCCAGACCGAGTGATTTCAGATTGTGGTTCGCAATATAAAAAATCGAGAATTTAAAGCCTTTACCAAAGCGTACGGGTTCAAGCACGTGACAACGAGTCCCTACCAGCATCATACCAATGGTGAAGCTGAGTAGGCTGTCAAGGAAGCAAAAAAGACCCTTAAAGAGTCAGCACAATCCAGAACTGGCCCCTATCTGGCGTTACTGGCCCATCATAACACTCCAAAGGAAGGTGTTGGTACCAGTCCAGCCCATCGTCTGCTAAGTAGAAGAGTAGGTACCAACCTTCCCACTTTTGGCAACTTACTGAAACCTAGCTTGCCTAAGGACCTTCTTGAGAAGGATAGGCTGAGAAATTTGAAGAAGAAGTTCTATTTTGACAGATGAGAAAAGGATCTACCTGACCTTTCAGAGGATGATGTCGTTCGCATGCAACCCTTTCGGCTGAATGAGAAAGCTTGGAAGAAAGCTAGGGTTGTGAAGCCTTTGGGTAGAACGTCGGATATTGTAGAGTCCAGCGGTCAGTTTTATGTCAGAAATCGGAGACACCTGAAACGTTCTGCAGAGGATGGTAACCCTTTAGCTGCGGAAGAGCCTTGGTCCTTAACGACCGATGCCCTGCCAACGAGACGTCAAGTGTTAACCAGCCCAAGCACACAGCTATCATTGCATTTGAAAAAGATCAGCCCACTACGGCATGCCATGATCTATGCATGGGTACAAACGCTATGGCCAGTAAGGATGATCCCTCTAAACATCCAGAGAGCAAGTGTTGGTGGATAATGATGAACTTCGTACGCGGAGCGGAAGACTGGTCAGATCACCTAGTCGTTTTAGGGACTTTGTGGCTCACAAATAGAACTTCAAAATGTCATTTTAAGAGCTGTTAGCGTTTAGGGAAAGTGACTCTGTTTCGGCATGACGTTTGAGAACATATTGCTTTTTTCTTATTTCATTTCTTTTCTTTTGTTTTCTCTGCGTGTGAAGGGAGGATGTTACGATTTGTGTTAATTGTAATGCGTTTTAGTTATAATATATAAAGTTATAATATATGCAGTTGGCGTGTTATGTAAGTTCTTGTAAGTTTCGAATAAATTCGGCGATTCTTATTTGGTTTTGCTTGGAGCTGAGTTGTAGTTGAAATACAGTTCAATATATGATTCATCTCATGTATAATTTCGTTCATTGCTTCATTCATCACAGGAACACTTGAATCCACAAATGACCAGCTGCCAACGTTAGTGGTTTCATAGCTCAGTTGGTTAGAGTGTTGCACCGCTATCGCAAGGTCACTGGTTCAAACCCCATTGAAGTCCTGAATTTTTTAGGCTCTCTACGCAATTGCTAAAATTGCGTTCATCACTGGGAGGATCATAGTTTCACTTGATTTGATATCCACCGTTCAATATATGATTCATCTCGTATATAATTTCGCTCATTGGCTCTTTCATCATGGCTGGCACACTTGAGTCCACGAATGACCAGCTCCCAACATCAGTGGCTTCATACCTCAGTTGGTTAGAGAGTCGCACCGGTATCGCGAGGTCACGGCGTTCAAACCCCGTTGAAGTCTTGAAATTTTTTGAGGCTTCTCTACGCAATTGCTAAAATTGCGTCCATAACTGAGAGGATCATAGTTTCACTTGATATTGTTGTCATACGTTTTAAACATGATCTTCGCTCTACCTAGAAATTCATTACTCCTTGGAAGAGGTAGTGTCTTTAAAATGGCTGAAATAAAGGTGGTAATTCCTATCTACACCTTTCTTGAAGTGCCAGTTAGCGTAATTAAGATTAAGGCGTACTTGTGTACTATCATTTTGAATAATGGAGAATAGTTTGGAGGTCACGAACTTACGAGATTTCCAGGTAAAGTGATACAAATAAGTATTTCAAATACTAAAAACACTTGAACTTAGTTCATTTCTCAATAATAACAGTAATAAAAATTGTTATTATTGGATTGCTCACAGTGGCCTATTATAATAACCAGGTTAAGAAGAGTTCGAGTACAAATCCACTTAGAACTCCATAACAAATAAAACTCTAGCTTCATTAAAAAAACGAGTAATCAAGCATAATTGTAATTGATTTAATGAACTAAGAAAGAGACAATCTGGAATGGAAAATCGGAAGAAAAACAAAAATCTTGCTCATACCTAAACAAATCGAATTCTTGACTTTTCATTCATTCATTTGTTATTTTATTACATGTATACATGTATGTTACAAGGACTACTATAACGAGAAAGCAAAAAAGGGTATTAAAGTCGTTGAGGAAGGCCTAGAGGGAAGTATTGCAGTCATGATTGCTGTTGTATGCTGTCATTTGGTCAATTAACGCTCACTTGTGGTTGAAGCTACAAAACAACCTATTGGATAACAATACAAAACGAAAGCTCACTGCAACTAAGACAAGAATGGATGAACAAAGCTATATGTAAGAAGAGTAGTACTGTAGTTTGTGTGTATAATGTAAATGTACTAGTAGATTTTAAGACTACCTGGGTCCAATAGATGGGAAACTCTAATTTTTTTTTTCAATTATTATCGTAACTGGCAACTTATTGTTTTTTTTTTCTTCAACAGGAAGCAGCTCTCAGTGCTGAAATGACTGCAAAGGAAGGGCTAAGAGTTGCTATGGAGAAGAAAGAGAGACAATTTAAAAAAGAAATTGAAACTTTAGAATTTCAAATAAGTGATCTTCAAACCAGTCTACACAGAAACGAACAGCAAGGAAACAGAAGAGAGGATAACTTACGACAGGAAATAAGTGATGTGCAACAGGTTAAAATATAAGTTTCATAAATACCATTGATCTCAAGGTTATCTCCCTTCTGATACCTTTGTCAATAGCTGACGGTCTAATTTTGTTTGATTCCATTTGCTTGTCAAACATAGTAAAGCCGCTTAATAGAGACATGTATCTCAGGATGTTATACATTTACACAGCAACCCGATCTTGAAGCTATCTCAAAATGCTTTTTAACAGAGATTGCAAGAAGCCGAAGCTAGGAATCAGGAACTCACAGAGAGTGTGACACGTGGTGAGTAGCCTAGTTTGTAAGTGGCACTTACTGCCTTGTTCACCATGCCGTTGGTTGCTAGTATGTGAGTATCTAGTTAACTGTTAATTTAATAAATAAAGAAATAAGTAAACTTTCTCCACCCATATCTCTACATGTTTTAAGTTGGGTAAGAACTGGATAAAGACTTGTTCGTAATGTCACGTGCTTGGTTCCTCGCTGCGTAGTACTATTCATAGAAGTTGATATCAGTGAGAAAATCACAAGGTAACAAGATTGGGAAAAAATGCTTCACGTATGTATTTCTGATTTTGTTTCATTTCTTCACTGTCCTCAACTGTGTGGAGGAACTGAAGACATGACAACTTTCATTTCTCTTTCCACAATTTTGACCTGTTCATACCAGGTAAATGTTTCTGGACAGTTTGTATGTACAAAACCATGAAATATTAAGGGCCTTTTGAAACGACCCTTACTGCAATCACTTATCAAGGAAAAAAGAAAACCAGGCTTTTCGAATTCTGCAGTGAAAAGATGTTGTGATAATTTTATATTAGCTTGGTTTGGTCAAAGGGAGAAACGTAATAACCTCAAACTTATCTGCTTAAATTCAAACCCACGACCTCCACTGGCGCAATGCTCTACCAACTGAGCTTTGAAGCCATTCAGTTGGGAGCAGGGCGATTTGTTGGGTTCATGTGTTCCTGTGAATGGCCGAATTCACACTAGAGACGAGTAACCCGTCTTGGACGGGTTTCTGGTCTGAGACGAGTTTTCGTCTTAGTGTGAAATCGGGTAGGGACGGGTTTTAGACGAGAAACTCGTCCAAATTTACCCGTCCACTTATCCGTTTGAGTCGACGAGTTTTTAAAGACGAGTTTCCCGACTAGACGAGAAACTCGTCAAAATGCATCACGAATTCACACTCAGACGGGTTTCCAGGTCGAGTTTTAGGACAAAATGCGCCGATTAGACTGCTGGCTAGGTAACCACGCACATCTCGCACCAGTACCTCGGCATCTTAACCGGTCCTAAAAACTCGTCCTAATGTGAATTCATGTCGGTAAGTCAGATAACTTTTTCATCGCGAATTCACACTAGGACGGGAAACTCGTCAGACGGGTTACCTGTCTGACGAGTTCCCGTCCTCTAATGTGAATACTGCTAATGACTTGATGATTGAAAGAAATTGACGTGACTTCATAGCTCAGTTGGTAAAGCAATTGCACTGGCCTCGAAATTCCTTTGAAGCCTCCTGAATTTTTAGGTGTGTATAAGAGACAATTGCTTGAATTGGACAAATAAGTGCGAGAATCACTCCTCCCTTTCGTCTATTAACCCGCATTTCAAATATACATTTCTTGGTTTAATCAGTTACAAAGCTCAATCACATTTGAATTTGTTCAAAGGTTTATATCTCAATATGCCTTTTTATTTAATATGTTTTGTCCAACTCATAGCCACAAGACCATTATTGAGGCAGATTGAAAACCTGCAAAGCAGCTATGGTAACCACACGCAAACATGGGAGCGAGTGGAAAGGAACCTGACAGAGAGACTGAGTAAGCAAAATTTTACCAGATCTGACATCGGATATGTTCAGAAATAAAAATTAGTTATTATGTACATGCTGATTTCAATATGCGTGAGAAAGTGTCCCCTTCTTTTTCAGTCCAACTTACGTAACTGCAGTAGTGTCTTGACAGACAGTTAATGGCACATTTTGCCTGCAAACCTCTGCTCTCAAGGGAAGATGAATGACTGATTTACGCTAACCAGTCAGCTACTACCAGTTACATGTCCTTGTTGTAACATAACCAAGTGATCACGTTCACTTGGCTTTTTCAGCGACCTGGGAAACTCATTAATAATTATTGACAAACACATGTTGACTTCTAAGTGCTGCTTTTTGTCTGTCAGATGATGCTCAGGTTCAATTGGCTGAGGCACAGGAAAAGGAACGTGTGGCAACAGAACATGCTCTGGAGTTAAATTCTCGATTAACAGCTGTGGAATCACAGTTGGTAACATATCGCCAGGACAAATCACGGTTAGAGGCTACTTTGGAGGTTGAACGAGCCAAGCAGGACAATGTAGAGGATGCACGGAGCAGGTATAAGTAAGACTCCGAAGATACACGAACTAATGCTGTTAGTATAGGTAATCGCATGATTTTGAGTGCAATTTGGAATAAATAATAAACATGAGTAATTTTTTTTAAAGACGTACGCAATACGGGCGAGTGCAATTTTTCATGTTTATAAGTGCCTATTAATTGCGAATTGCACTAGAAAAATCATGTAATTTCTTAAGGCCCGCTTAAACGGTTTTAACATTTGCTTCAACACTTTGTTGAACCAAATGTTTGGTGCGTTTGTTGAAAGCTTAAAAAATGTTGTAATCGTGTTGAATCAAGTTTAAGTTGGATTAAGCTTTTGCCCAACATCCGTTCAACTTTTGTTGAACGAATGTTGGTCAAATGTTTAAACAGTTATAATAGACATGAAAAAAGTCGAGATGGTTAAACAGAAGCCACGCACGCTTATCACGGAAACACGGAAAAGTTGCTCCACCCAGGGGCCTGTTTCTCAAAAGTCCCGAAAACTTTACGAGCCATTTTCGGGTGTCACAATACCTTAACGGAGAGGATTAAAGTCGTCAAACTTCACAATTACTTTCACTTTTGTTTCTTTGAAAACATGTTAAAAGATCGGCTTTCCAAAACAAGCGGCTGGCAGTTTCACAAATGGTTTCTCGGGCCCGAAACGTTTTCGGGATTTTCGAGAAACGGGCCCCAGGGCTCGCATTTGATTGGCTATCAATGTAACAATTTCACCTTTATAGACCTCTTTCATAATTATGGCGGAACCTATGACCGTATAATTTGCAATGCACTTTCTCTACCATCTGAACTATCAAGCCATCTGAGAGCTGGTCACTTTGTAAGTTTGTATTGCGCCCCGTAATGGGTGAATCATAATGAATGACATAAAGAATGTATGACATTTTGATAGACAGTGTATTTAAACTGCGGAGTATATGTCTCAGTGAAAGTGGTCGTCACAATCATGCATATGAAGCAACTTGGGCAGTTGCGAAAGAAGCTTGAAAACATCCAGGACCCAGTTGTTCAAACGATGGATAACGCTATCCCCCAGATAAATCACTATCCAGTGGATCAGTCAGAGAAACCAATTGCGCTATCCAATGGATAGTGATTTATCCGGTGGATAGCATTATCCACCTTTTAAATAACTGACCCGGCTAGGACCAAAAGTAATGCTACATATTCGGGAAACACACTGCCTGGAAAATCCTTCCACCATGTATTGCTTTAGCTAGAATATTTTAGTGATTGAACTACTTGTTGGTAATTTATGATGCTTATAAATCACCGCTCTGGCCCCAGTTGTTCAAAAGATGGATAACGCTATCTACTGGATAGTGATTTATCCGGCGGATAGCGCTATCCATCTTTTGAGCCCGTTTCTCGAAAGTCCCGAAACTTTATGGGCTGTTTTCGGGTGTCACAATTCCGTTTGTATTTCAAGAACGGAGAGGATTTAAAAAATCGACTTTCCAAAACAAGCGGTTGGCAGTTTCATAAATGGCTTTTCGGGCCCGAAAAGTTTTCGGGACCGTTCGAGAAACGGGCCCCTGGTGTGGAAATAAGCCCATACGTGAAATGATGAAAATCTGCTACTTTAATTTACATTACCCACTTCGGCCTAAAAACCTTGTTGGTCTTTTGTGCAGCTGAGTAGTATATACCTGGCCCAAAACGTACATGCTGTACGTACTTGCAACCATACTTTTCATTATGGCTTCCGTCATTGGTTTTTCATTTAAAAGAACTACGAATAAGATACCGCTAAACGTGTGCCCAACTTAAATATAAAAGTAAGAAAAATGCAAGGATAGAATCAACAAAATGGTCCAATAATTAATGTTACAAATTCATGAATCAAAGAGGAGATTCTAAATGCAGTTAGTCGGCATTTGTAACTTTAGATATGTATTGATAGATTCACAGATTTAAAGTCATAAGTGGTATTTACTGGTGGTTTAGTTTGTCGGCGAACAGAGTTAACCTGGAATAAGCTAAACTACTCTTTTAGTAATTGTTGGCAAAATTATTCCTCATTGCATCGTAGTCCAACCTAACAGTTTGAAAAATTGTTTTTCTTTAGGGAAGCTGCCAGAGCTGAAGCACTGGAAATCAAATACCGTAAAATGATGGAAGACAATAATGTGGAAAAGGTAGGATTTGTGAAGGTTATATTGACTTTGTGATAAGGGAATGTGTGATTTATTGCCTCTGTGCCATGCCAAAGGGCATAGCACACAGTCCTGAGGGACACGTGTCTGTTTTGCTTGTTGGTCATGTGCTGTGTTCTTACAAGTTATGAAAGGATAGTCCAAAGCAACCTGTTTTTGGCTTTTGGCTTAAATTAGAATTTCAAAAGTAGCACTTTCTTTGCAATTATTTGGTGTGAGTATCACCACCCAGGTGGTCATCAAAGACCACACAACAGAACAAACCTCCACTTATAGTAGGCCCTTACAACTCACATTTCCAGACCACAACAATTGGGAATTTGTTCCTCATCCTTGGCGAATAGCGTGTGGGTTTGTTAAGCGGCCAAGGAATGTTATTAACAAGGACTCTGAAATGGGGCCTGTACTTTATTGTTCTTATATTAGAAGACTTATTTGAAAACTTTAAGTGTTTTTTTTGGCTGGCACTGTAGCAATTATGGAGCCAGCTGGTTGTCAGTAAATGGGAGGGAGTATTCGTTTTCTTAATATAGTTCTTTCAATGTCGAAAAGGATTTTCAAAATACCTTTTAAATGCGTGTTTATGACATTCTTCGTACAGGCTTTACTTGAACAACAACTGGCTGTCGAAAAGAGTAAGATGGAAACAGAGAAAAAAAGGTTCCAAAATGCTATGGATGAGAAGGTTGGTTTCCAAGTGTTATTCAGTGGAATTAAAAGAAGTGTCTTCTTGAGGAAAATTAGTCTTAAAATTAGCCATACTGAGTAGGTTGCCAAATACCATCACAGTCGTGCATTTTCCTTAAAAATGAGAGTGCCAAACAAATTTCCGACCGGCAATCGAATATTCGGAATTATCTTTTCAGATTGAAACCGGCGAAAATGCAGGGGAAAAAATATTATCCAAACCGTTTCCACCTGAACGCTGATGAAGAGTGTCGACGGTTAAATGGTGTCTTACTACAGTTCTCCAAATAAAAAGATCAAGATTTTGAAATCTGTGAAATTAATGCAACAGGTTGTCTCTTCTGAAGTGTTAATCACTGCAATTGATGTAAAATGTTATTTTACCTAACGGATAATTGCAAATCAGGGGAAAGTATTTTAAAGTTGCATACAATTTAGAACTAAAGTTTTAATGAAACATACATAATTTCTTTAGTTATCACTTTTCGTAATAGGTTAAGTGTAAACAATTAAGTAAGGGGGTCATTATAGATATATCCGCGTTTAATTCGATATTTACTAGGTGGCCAAATGGCAATCCAGTCAGAAAACGAGTTAAATTTCTCCGTTTATTTTATTTTTTCGTGTCGGAAAAAGTCTGTTGCGTATGGTTATAAATTTTGACACCGATTGGGTTTCTTCTTTTTTGCCTCCAATAGCAAATATGTTTCAATAACATTTTTCGCTGGAAAAGGGTTTTGTAAAAATTTTCATCCTTTTTGGATTCATCGTGTTGTGTAATATTCGAGCATACCTAATTTGCATACGTGGGTTGAAGTTTTTAACCCGAGTAGTTTTCATAGACATGACAGGAATTTTTAGTCGCGTTCTTTCTGGCAAATGATTAAAAGGTAACTATAGTTTTCAACGTCAGAAAAATATTTGTTTTGTCTCCATAATGGATAATGAAGTTTATTTAGGAAGCCAACAGTACTTCTCTAACTGGTTCCTGGTTAACCCAATAGGCCACTTTGGAAAATACCATAATAATCTTTGTCTGTCCCTCCAAATTTTGCATAAGCATTGTTTCCAGTTTCTCGTGGGACTTACAATGGTCCCAAGAGAAAACAAAAACAACGCTCATGCAAAATTTGGGGGGACAAAAAAGAGTATTATGGTATTTTCTGAAGTGGCCTATTTATTGCTACAACTTGCCAGTGCGAAGATTGTTTACATTACTCATTAACACGAATATTTTTCCACAATATATCGCTTTAATCTAACCCAAAATTATTCATATAGAACAAAATTTCGTATTTATTAACCATTTCCTTCGCTTTTGTGTTTGTCAGCATTATGGTTTGCGATAATTCAGGTTCGCGTGTTCGCAAGTTTGTTTTCGGATCTCATAGATGTTTAGATTTTCAATTACAAACAAGCAAGCAGGCTGTTCCATTGAAATGGCGCGCGGTCGAATTATAGGGGCTTGGTTACTAGTTTCGGTTTGTTTCGAAAGAAACTAGTAACCATGCCCCCTTTTTTTTTTACCGCGCGCCATTTTCAAGAGAAAAGCCTGCTTGCAGGCTAGTTTTGTTATCTTTGAACTGAATTTATTACTTGTGAACGTGTGAGACAAAGGGTCACCGCTTGCACGACATCTCGGTCACCCTTCAAATGGTCTACAAGTCTTCAACTTGAAAACAATTTATACTGGAACGCTGCAGTTCAATACCACCCAGCTCAGTGCCTTTTGTTTTTGTGTAACACATATCACAGGCAAACCCAGTTTACGCTCGTAGAGCGTCTAGTTTAATATATTTTTAGTAAGTTTTAACGCTGTAATTTGCATTTGTTCATTTGATATATGTTAATTTGCGCAATACCAAGGAATAAATATTGCTTAATGCTAAATATAGTGACCGAGCTCCTCGAGGGGGGCTGGAAACTAGACATTTCAACAACCTTTTTCTCATAACCTAGCCGTACGAACAGGGTTAAAATTTTGGGAATTAGTAAACAATATGTTGGGCAACTTCGTAGTACGTACCTGCCTACGAGCAATAGCGCTAGCCATGATTACCATGAGAAAAGGAACTCATGGGTCCTATGCCTTTGGTGCTCCGCTTGGCGACCGGAGCTCCGCTAATATGAGAATCTGTGAACAAGTAGCTCGGATTTAAATGACGTGGCTTTGTAAGTACCAACAAACATTATTTTTTGTGGGCACGACCCTTTCCTGCACTTCAAGATGATCGTCTGATCACTTCATTCATCAAGAAAAATGACCCAACCGTTTTCTTCGTTTTTCTGTCGTTCAATTTTCTTTTTCATTAACAAAGACTGCACTGCTTTGTTTGTCCTAGGAAAGAACTTTCCGGCACCAATCGACGAACCTGTCCGGAGTTCCACCATCACCTTCTTCTGTTAGCGGGAAGCCACAGGTTTGCGCAAATTCATAATTGAATTTAGAGTCTCTAGTTTTCTAAGTGTTTTTCGTGGGTTAAATGGTTTGAAATTCCATATCCAGTAAAAAGTAGCCATGTATTTTTGGGGATTAGGGCTGGCTGGCGCAGTTTTGAGACCAGCCGCCTCCCACCATTGTAATCTGGGATCAATTCCCAGACTCGGTGTCATATGTGGGTAGAGTTTGTTGATTCACTACTCTGCTCCGAGAGGTTTTTCTCTAGGTACTCCTGTTTTGCCCTCTCCTCAAAAACCAACAAATGATTTGATTTCTATGCACAATGTCCCCAATTAGTGCCCCAGCGCTAGAAGACTTAAAACTTAGTAGTAATCGGAATTGCAAACGAGCACTTGTTTTTTTCTCTTTTTTTTTTTTTCGACTATACCCGAGTCACCATCATTGAAAATATATTATCTCTTCATATCATCATCTACCGCGGTTAACAATTTCCATCTCAGTCAATAGCGACAATGCACCGTATTATTAAGTTCAGCTAGGAGGGCACAGGTTCTCCTCTACTGAATCGGAGAGACTGTAAATCAAATATATCACACACAATTTGAATAGTTCAAATCAAATGTTGCTTTTTGATGTCACAGAAAACCGTGTTACCCAGAGAAAAACCTCCCTGAGTAGAGTTGACGACCAAAACTGAAGGCGAGTGCTCTCACCACTGTGCTAACCCTACTTGAATACATTCTACTTTGAAAATAGACAAAGGAAATAACCAATAGCTAATCAATGGTGATTTCGTATTGTATGCGGCAAGCCTAAAATGTTTGTCATTGTTCAGATCAGTCTTTTTTTCTTCTCGAAAACAGGTTTTCTCAATTTTTTCTCGGAATTTCGCTCACATTCACTGTACAAGTTAGCAAAATTGGTAGTGATTTGCTCCGCGACCGAGTCAGTAAGAGGCCTGGGTCTGTCTGTTCTTCATTTGGCATCGTCCCAATGTACTTTGCGGTGTTGAATTGCTTTTTAAACCGTCCGTAACGTGAATTGAACTACGAGGAAGGTGGCAACTTTTGAAGCAAATAAAAAGGTGTCTTGTCCAGATAAAAATGGCGCAACATGTTTGCCATTCATCTTATAAGAAACATTCTAGTCAGGTACAACTTACTTGCACAAATATATTATGATGTTACCAACAAGACAATAGGGAGCTTAACTACGCCACGTTTACGAGCCACGGACGGTAACCGGAAGTGAATTATTTTCCTGTTTAACTTGTCTTCACACTACCACATTAATATTGTAAATATCTTTTCGCTGGTAGAGACGATTAGTTTGAACATCTGGGAGAGATCACTGTCCTGGCATCCGAAATATTTAACTCCGGTTGGCGTCCGTGACTCAATGAGCTCTCTAGTGACTTGCGTCGTGATTAGTGATTCACCTTCGTTTTATTCGCAAAATTTTGAAAATGCCGTTGATAAGAAAAGACCGATTAACGTTCAGTTTGAGATAAAGCCCTCGCATATTTTATCAAAGACCGCAAAATGAACCAGCCCGCCTCTTTCAAAGTTGCACATGAAATCGTGTGGATTCCGATATTTATCTCGTAATGTCATTTTGGTTGTCATAGGATGACCTCCACGAGTCCTCCCCCCACAGTCCACTTTTGCGGCAGAGTAGCAGCAGTAGCATTATTGATGGTTTATCCAGAGGATTCGTCGCGGGTAGTACCGCTATGGTGGAACGACTGCAGGCTCATGTCAAACAAAAGGATGGCGAAATTGAGCTTTTACAGGTACGCAACGAAGTAACAAAACAAAACGTGAATCAAACTAGATAGGCAATAAATTGTACCCAGCCACCCTAAAAGTAGATCTCCAGAAGTATTCTCAATTATCGTTATCATACAATTTTTCTTAATACCCACCATATTCAGTACTCCGGTAATTCCAGGTGGATAAGGAAGTTTGTAAATGTGTTCAATTTCTAAAAAAAAAAAAGGAATTGTGTTCTTGTTGATCGACCAGACGCCAGCTTCCGTGATAAAACAGACCATAGTCCTTAAGATCTTCTTTAAATTTCATGCGTAGTCTCCTTCAGTAATTGATGGCTTACGTTTCTGTGACATTTCAGTGTTTCACATGACCACCAATAATGCGACTGTTGTTCTAGATTCTGTTCGTTGTCCTGGGACTCTGATTCCTACGGCGTCAGTCTGCATCAGATCTTCCCACCTCTTCAATCAAATTTAAGTAATTTCAGATTGCTTGTAGCAAATTAGTGATTAAATTATTAATCATAAATTATTTTCATATTTGAATGTCCTTTAATTACCAAAGGAAGAAATTCAATCTCTGCAAAAGACGCGTGATTCACTGACAGAAGATTTAACCCATTTGACATCAAGGATGGAAAACTTTGAGAGAAACAGTGGGTTGTTAAATGAACTACAAGTACGACACAAGGTAACTGACGATGGATAATTTGCAGGACACATGTACACATTTCAACAAATGTAGTAGGAGTACATTGCAAACAAGTGGTGGCTTTGCTTCCTTTTTTTTTTTGTCAGGAACTGGAGCAGCGTCATAATGCTGTGTTGCAGATGTACGGTGAAAAAGCTGAAGAATGTGATGAACTGAGGATGGACTTGGAAGATGTTAAATCAATGTACAAATCACAGGTGAAACCACAATTTTTTTAGATATTGATGATCTGGACAGTTAGGGTAAGGACCTTTGGTACCAGTGCTCTTTCGATACGGCTGAACAGCAGTTATTATTGAACGAAGTGCACTCATTTTGACGTAGAAGGCTACCTTAGCATCAGATGAGTCATCTTAAAGCAACCCTTATTTTGTCTTTAATCTCTTATCTCTCAAAAACGAACTCGATGATCCCATTTTTTATTACTGAAGAGTGATCGCAGGCCAAGGTGAAACTCCCTGCAAAGTTGGAAAATTTTCAGGAGCGGATTACGAAGCACCTTAAATTTTCCAGTTGTGATGGAAGCTGAATCCGCCCCAAAGAAAAAGTAACGTCCATAATCTCGTTAACACCTATCCCAACCTTGAAATAGCTTTAGCCACTGATTAAATATCGGAGGTCGCAGATTATCGAATCTGGTAGATGATTCCTTAGTTTGCAAGGAGTTTAACAAATTCAAAATATCACGCAGTCAAAAGTATTTTAAATGAAATATCGCTCGATTCAAACGTGAAACCTTCAAGCAATGATGACTTTTTCTCTTGTTGACGTTACTAATAACTATTTTTAGTTTTTTTTATTCTCGTCACCAGAGCCTCGGATCGACCCAAGGCTCTGAGAAACTCTATGTAGGAGAAGATGCGTCGTAAGGTTCTTATAGCCAAAAATTGGCTATATTTCAACCTTACGGCGCCGCTTATTTCCCTTTCGTAAACGGTCGTTGCCATTTCTCAGAACGATCGTTGCCATTTGAAACGGTTGAGGCCATTTTTTAGCTCTGAATTACACTCATTAGGTCTAAGAACTCAAAAGGTTGCGATTACTGGGAGTTGTGTCTCGCTGGTCATATGAGTTAGGGTTCGGGTTAGGGTTCTCTTTAGGGTGAGGGCTAACAACCCGAGTTCGAGTCTTGAAATTTTCTGACTCTTTTTTTCCTCCAGTTTTTCTTTTATAAATGTTTTTTTTCCTTTTTTGTCTTAATTTTGGTTAATGTTTTTTCATAGTTTGTTTCCTTAATTTTCTTTGAAGTGAATTGTGCAGTCGACCGTTATAAAGGGCATCCACCGTTTCAAATGGCAACGACCGTTCTGAGAAATGGCAACAACCGTTTCAAATGGCAAACGACCGTTTACGAAAGGGAAATTTGCCTGCTCACTACTCATGCTAATATGAATGCACGGATTAGAGACTCTTTTGATTCAGTGTTATTCACGAAAACCAATTAGAAGACACTTTGTTTCAGGGTTCCCCAGAGCTCTTCTGTCCCTCAGTCAAGAGAAGAGCTCTATTCTTCGCATTTTTTATGTAACGAGATGCTTCCGTGAAGCATACACTGGGTTGCCTGTGGTACGTGTTACAGAAAATCAGAAGGCACTGAATTGTGTGGTATTGAACTACAGCATTCCAGTCTCTGAAGAATAACAAATAAAAGAGAAGCGAGAAACATTGGCTTCTGGGCTGACATGTTGATAATTTTCAAGTTCCCTCACAACTTCTTTTCACCACAAGTTTAAGCGTGCCCTCTAAGCATCTGACAGCTTTGTAATTCTAAAGTTCACTGAAGTAGTCCCTGTCCGGCGGGGTTAGTATCAGGATGGGAGACCAAAACAATATACCCCTCGTAAAACAGAAGCATCGGACCGAAAATACTATTAACGCTAACAAATGCGAACTCAGCAAGGTACAGATTTTGTTAGCTTGCTTTATGCAAAACAAATATTGATGCAAAAGTAAATAACTATTGATACAAAGTTTTTAGAAAGAGCAGAAGGAAGTTTCCGGGACGGTCGATCGAGAATAAAATATTTACGACATGAATGCAACATTAATTTTGAACCGCGAATATAGAATATAAAAAGTTACGATGAGCGACAAACATTTTGGGAGATTTTTGCTAGGTTCAAAATAAATCGCAAAATCGAAAGTGACACGGCCGGAATTCAGCGGGCGCCGTGATTAAGTTACGCGGCATGTTTACTTGCCAAACAGTGAAGCATCTGTGTCAAATGATGGCAAGATACCGGGTTTTTGTAAGTTTCTTTTTCTGTCAAGTGTTATAAAGTTTGACAATGAAATGAGCGAAGTCAAAACAAAGATCACAATCGCCCAACTCTTGTTTATGCAAAGTCAAAATTTAAGCTCCAAGACGCGTTCGACGTTATTTATCACCAGGTAATTTCATCATTTTGGAAATGGCAGCTACTTTATTAT
>NC_090890.1:19760667-19770667 GCF_036669925.1 Montipora capricornis
AAAGTCTGTTATAACTGTTTGATTCTTGCAAGGAGCTATGTGAAACAAACAGTAAGATTTCGGTTTGTCGGATTTTGACACGGCAATCTTTGTGCAGTTGAACCTTCCACATGACTTCAACTAGTTTCCTTTCCCGCGCGGTTGATTACCACAGAGATAATATATAGATTTAGCCAAGCCTAAAAGCGGAGCTCTCTGGTTATTTATTCTTACTGCCTGTAGGGTTTGTGAAAATAAAAGGTTTCGAATTGTCCGCGTTTTGATCTTTCCGGTTGCTGCTTTAATAGTTAAATCATTTTCTTTGCTTTCTTCTATAGAAAAATTCATTGCCTAACTAGTGAATCCCACGGTAAATTACGCTAAAAACCGATATCGCATGAATCTCGAAGCGATGAGTGCGACATCGGTTTTTCCAGTGAAATTTACTTTGCAATTCACCAGTTTAGCAATACATTTTTCTTGACTCGGAACTTCATGAGTTTTAAAAGAAAACAAGCACACCCTCAGCGAGCGGAAGGAAAGGCCGAAAAAAAAAGCCATCTCAGTATCAACTGTCAATAGCCAGCGAATAGGAATCACGCTAAAATTAGAAGTCATAAAAACAACTTTGTCAGTTGAAGGTCAAAGAAGAGTTTTACTGATGTACTTTATTCCACTTTATCTCTGAAAACAAGATCATTCACATTTTGATGTATTTCATTGAAACACACCAGGTTGGCTTGGTACAAGAATCGGTAAAATACGGCAATGCAACCAAGAATGGACGAACTTCAAACTCGATCTGCTACAACACTTAAATAACGTTTGGGTGCTTTAAACAAACTTCTGAAAACACAAGCTACAATCTTGGACATTGAGACCACCCCTCCCCCCAAAATCAGTGATGGGAAAATGGCGCGTTTTGGCCTTCACGCACCTTCATCCTTGATTTGGGGGAGAGGGGGCATTTCTGTTCCATTTTATTTTGTCCAAGATTGTCTATGAGCCCCTGCTTGGCGTTACCAGTAGTATATGGGGTAATCACGACACGAAATCTGCTCTCGTTCGCTCAAAAGTTACATCATCCGAGAGCACATCTCCCATTCAAAAAATAAACTGAGCAAGGCGACACTGAAAAAAAACTAAATGCAAGTGGCATTTCACGTTAACATAAATTGCAAACAAAAAAGGGAATAAAACTATTGAAAAAAAAAAAAAAAAAGAAAGAAATCGCATGTAAGGAGGATTCGAACCTTCTACCACAGATTATCTACCCCATCCAACTATCCAACCTACCCACATTCTACGCTTTAGACTTTGCATCCGTGCGCTAACCATACCGAATACGCAAACTTGTTGAATTTTAAGAACTGCATTTTCACTCCCTTAAATTTGTTGGCGATATTTACATGATCTATCTTCTGATTTTTCCACGCTGAAAAATAGAGCATGATTTACGTTCACAAAAGTGTTGATGGGCACGATTTGCAGGCTATCAGCAACGAATTTTGTCGATTTTTCACGATTTTGTCGTCTGGCCAGAAAGGTGACAGAACAGATTGACTCTTTTTTCCATTGCTTGTTAACCGTGCTTAACCGTTGAAAAGCGTCTCAAAACAGACGTTAATCGTATAAAAAGTCTCGTGAATCGTGCCTTAAACGTTTTAATGTCATGTAAAACCATTCAAGTGCTCTACAAAGCTTTAAAAGCGCTACTTTAATGCTTGAGTCTTTTGCCATTGCTTCGTTTAATCTCAGCGATGCGACCCTGCATAGACCCTATAGTTTTATCGATTAACTCCCCCAGAAATGCTTCCAGAGTAAGATCAGTAGTGGGCTTGAGAACTCTAACTCTTACTTTTGTTTCCTCGGGTATTCTTTTTCTCGGTGGCAATTTTTTCGTCAATTCTACGTAGAGTTATACCCTTATTCTTGATCGTACTGGCAAATTTTCATTTTAGGTTTGGCTTTTTTATACGCTCCGCTTCTCTTAAAATATCTTCCTTCTATCTCAACATAGCAACACTAGCGACGAGCGTGACTGCTTCAGAGGCCAGTGGTTTCGGATGATTAATGTGTTGACATATGACCTCTTAATTGACCAAATCTTGAATTTGTGACGTCATAGCCTCTGCAGACAATCTTGGACAAATTAAATGGAACATTGAGACCACCCCTCCCCCCAAAATCAGTGATGGGAAAATGGCGCGTTTTGGCCTTCACGCACCTTCATCCTTGATTTGGGGGAGAGGGGGCATTTCTGTTCCATTTTATTTTGTCCAAGATTGTGGTGAGATTTCCCGATGATTTTACGAGAACTCATTGCGAATACGTGTTTATAACATAAGGGCAAATTTATATTTTTCACTGTCGAGGCACAACGAAAACCAGTTGGGCAAACGGATTCAAAAAGCACTTGTTCGCTCGCATTTTAGAGCAAAACAAACAAACAAATTAACTTTTTCTTTCTGTCCAAAAGAGTACAGATAATAGACCAATTTCGATATATTAAAATTCAGTCCTAAACAAAAGGCATCATCTTGAGGCTGTGGGGAATAAATATAAGGATTTGTATGAGTTTATTCCTCAGAGCCTCGAGATGATGTCTTTTGTTTGGGACTGAATTTTAATATATCGAAAGTGGGCTATTGTTATTTAATTCCAGGTGACAATAAAAATTTTGATTTTCATTCCTGAACAAAGAAAGAACCGATTAAACCACCTTTAAAAATAACAAACGGTTTGGTGCCCAAGGAAAGAATTAATTTTGCGGAGTAACTTCTTCCGCTAAGTATGAGCTATTAGGGACTTTAAGCAAATCGCTACGGCTGGCGCTAATACGGCTTCCGGAAGTAAATTTGCCCCAAAATGAGACTGCGCATGAACGTCGGTTGCATCCAGCCGTAGTGCGGACATCTCGGCATTTTAACAATTCCATTGGATACTATATCCTTTAAAGTCAATTTAAGTCAAGGATTGTGTCAAGGTTGCCTCTCATAAGCTTGTAAATCCGTATCATGAACTTACGATAAGTTTTGGCAAAGGTGTTGGAATGGCGAAGTTGTTTTTCTTCGGTTAAGCTTGCTTTGAGGATTAAGTGAAGATGTTTTATGTCTGGATACTATACGATGCTAGTTTGCTTCTTTGCGTATAGATATATTTGTCTTTTTCACTCGATATTCTTTGAGATATTTGTCATTGAAATTATATATTTCATCCATCAAATTGTTGTTATTGCACAAGGTGTATAGCATTCACTTTTGCTCAGAAATAATCTGTTCGTCCTAGCAAGGCGAAAAACGGCCATCGTCCTTTCAGCGAAGCCATTTGACTGTAACAAACTAAATAAAAGAGATTTTAAATTCCTTAGCCCATGTTTCTATGTATTTTGCTTTGCTAAACTTAAAATTTACAGACCACCGAGACGTACTCTCCCCAGACCTTTTCAGGCACGGCGGCCGTAATAGCACCAGCCGTAGGGATTTGCTTAAAGGGGCTAGGTCACGCTATTTTAGATAATTTTGTTAATTATGAGCTCTAAACGTCAAATTGGCAGAGCAAGAGTCTTTCATGTGCAAAATCACGGCCACAAAACAACTGAGAATGATTTTCAAGCTTTGTAAATGATATTTTGATATAGACTGATATAAATTAGAAACTAGGTTGGCCACGTTTTTCAATTTTACCCAAATTCAATCCATTTCAATCCTCTCCAGTTTTGTCCATCCATGTCCCTTCTTGGCTTCCCTGTGTTTTGTTAGAGTTCTCCTATAGTTTTGAACAGTTATTTTGATATTTTAGTTAATTCCATAACCATTCGATCAGTGCTGAAATTGCCTGACCTAGCCCCTTTAAACTCCCTACTACTGGTATTCTGTTTTGTCGTTGTCATTCGCTTTCGCTCTCCTTCCGTTTCTGTTCATGTTTCTGTTCCATTTCTGTCCGTTTTCTGGACATAGGTCCTCCAGGCATCATGTAACCTCATCAGAGCTTCTAAAGATATGCCAAAAATTGGGTAAAAGCACAGGCGACCCAAACACAAAATTTGAATGCTCAGTCAACGTAATGGTTTGTAGGGTTTATATGGGAAACATGAAATGCAGAAAAAAATCGGCTAATCCTAGTTTACAGCGAGGAAAATACAAGAAATAAACTACTCTTACTTTATCTTGTGTCCTTGCATCGATTTTAGGCGTTCTGGGCAAGTTTTGAGATTTGCTCCTATCCTTCATTAAAAGAAAACAAGGCTGGAAACTCCGAACCTCTGAAGCCACTGATAACTCCGCGATCGAGGACGATTTGATCCCAAAAATTGGCTTGATTCGGCCTTTTGTCCACTCTCACATGAAAATCGATAACAAACGATATAGCATAAATGCCCAGAGTCCCAGAGCAATCTCCACATGCTTTGAGAACGAGCCAGTTTTCACGAAGAACCCGCCGCTTTCTCCAGTTTGAGAGCCGTTCGGGATTCGGACAGGACACGACCGTTGCTCTGGTGAAAATTTCAGCTTCTCTCTAGGGGTAGGGATCCAAGATCAAATTTCACCTTTCTGGATCTTTCGCACGTCCCCACGGGCTTTTGACGTCTAAACCCTTTGTCTCGAATACGCAACGCGCAAATATCAGTTGATTCTCGAGAGCTTTCCCAGAGAAAAATTATTTGCTCCCCGCTGCTCTGCCATTAAATCAAAATCCATCGAACCTAACGAGTCGTCCTCAGCTGAAAGCAACGGAAAAAATCCATTCGCTGTCCTGGTCATTCTGAGCAATGGAAGTCTTCCGATTGCTAAGAATGCGATGTGATGATCAGGTTCGTTCTCTTCGTTGCTGATAGTGACAGTCAAAACAGCTAAAGCGGATTAAAGAGTTCATTTTTGCAAATTTGATATCAGTAACCATTTGAATAATCTGTTCGATTCGTCGGATGAATAGTGCAAAATTCAACTCAACTCGAATTTTGATTGGAATATTGCTGGCTTCCGGTGCCAGGATGGCGTGGGAATTTGACAGGTTTACTGATTTGCATATCATCTGCCAAACAACGGTCATTTCACTCTACCAACATTACCATTCTGTAATGTTACCAGTATCCTCAAACTTGAGACACTAAGGCCAGAGAGACGACTTCACTGGTGCTGGGAACCGCCATGTTTACAACAGAGCAATTTTTTCTCTTATTTACATTATACCGTTTCTTTGACAAGAAATTACTAAAGGCCAGGCCGAATTTCCTATGATAAAAAGTCCACGTTAACAGCACGCACCTTGGCTACACCTTAGTATCCGCCTAGAAATCTTCTTCACGCTACTTTTTCCTCATTTGATGAGGACCAGTCTCCGCTTGCCTCCTTCATGCCCAAAAGGAATTGTGGGTAATTCGGCCGTTCCATGACAAGGGAAGACCCCCGATTCTCATTTCATAGATTTTCTCATGAGTGTGGAGCCACCCAGTCCTACCGGCAAAATACAGCATCGATTGAAGGTTTTAGCTTTCAAAACTTGCTCAAATTGTTTCGGTAGGTCCTGGAATTGGTCCACAGAAAGGCCAGAGAGACGACTTCACCGGTGCTGTGAACCGCCATGTTTACAACAGAGCAATTTCGGCGTTCCACTCTGCATGAAATCATCTCTGACCTCTGTCTCGAGAAGACCAGACACGCACGGTTCTTACGTTACGTTTATGCCCCTGTAGAATCAACCGAAATCTCAACTCCTTGTCAAAAGTTAACCAGCATCTTAACATTTTTGGTAGGCTACAATATTGTCTGAGTATTGGTGTGCGTTGGTATGAAGCCGTGCGATGCAATATACGCCGCCGTGCAATGTTCCAACAGTTCCAAACTCGTGTGATAAGTACATTTTGTCCTCTGAACGCGTTAATAGGCTCTATTCCCAGACGGACTGACATGATTATCAAGTGCAACGGTCAGCGTTGATTGACATATTTTATATACCAAGGAGTCAGAATAGCTATGCAAATATATTACGGCCCCTGAAGACGTTTCTTTCTGCGATAGGACTAACTATTAAAATCAGTTGTAGCAAAAGAACAGTTTATCGGCAATGATTGGTGCTCTGCTTTTGAAAAACTCAGGCTGAAACCCTGAAAATATAAGGCTAATGAAAACGACACCTGTTATTAATTAATGAAAAACGACAAGTCTGTAATTTCCCTGTTAAAGTGCAAAACGAGTCCATTGTTTGTCATACCCGACTTTTGACCATACCACTGTTTAGCCTCATTAATTAGGTTAATTTATGTGTGCACAATGGTGAAATAAATCAATGAATGCTTTCCAAATTCTGCCCCTCTAATGCTTGTTATAAGGAAGAAACGTATAGGCTTGAAAATATGACAACGTAATTAGACTTTTGCGATCACTGGTCTGTGATGACATGGTTTCGAATCGTGAATCTCAACGGTTCACCATGGTGAACCGTCGGTGAGCTGAAAGATAAACAGTTCATTTCTTTAAACAAACGATTCACCATGGTGAACCGTGCCGCAATAGCAGGAAATGTTACGGGATTTTTTTGATTTCACATTTACAAACTAGTTTAGATTACAACCTCGGGATAGGATGGTTCTTATGCCCGGAAACTCTTTCCCTCTTACATATCGAGCTAAAGTATCTGGTGAATCGCACGGTGAATCGTTGACAATCACTTCTCAATTGCAATTTGCCTACATTAAGTCCATTTTAATTTAATCATCCTGTAAATTCTTCTTGAGTTGGTACCAGCTCCGCATCGGCACCACTCGATATATTATTAACCGAACCTCACAAGACGTCAGCGACCCCACCTCTCTAGCTTTATTCCCTTCGCTAACCGTTGTCACGCCTTCAAATGCCAACATCAGTACCAATACAAGGAAGATCGCCCTTATTTCGCTCGATTCTCGTCTCGATAATAATTTAAGCCCCTGATGTCATATGTACGCTACGTTAATCAAAGTACACAGTGTCAACTACGTTACATGGAAATGCGGTTCACAGCATACTGAAGATGTTCCTTTACACACCACATAGTATTTATAATTATTTGGCCTTCGAAAAACTCTCCAACACATATTCCTTGATTATCATCATGTTCAGACCAACTGCCCACCTTTTTAAATACAAAGCATGCGAAGAGACATTCCGTTTATCTTAGTAACAAGTTGATTTCTTGACTTCTGATCTACACCTCTACAGATTTGCCAATTTCCTTGAAGCAAATACAATACTCGTCACATTTGTTGGAACACCCATCCCCGTTTCCCCCTTCCTCCAATGTTGATTTCCACAACTACTAGTAGTCGCCCGAAAAATTCTCACCCAACATTGAATTGGGGGAAGGGGGATGTGGTATAAGCTACGATCTTGTAACACGATGATTCTGACCATTCGCTAAGTGTTCCAACTAAATATGTCTAGTATTGTAGGTATCGGAGAGGCTGAACATTTACGCACGCATGCGTTGACGGAAGGTTTGAAGACGAGACGAGAAAAATATGCAGTACCTCCAGACGAGGCGCTGGAGCGTCGTACCAAACGAGTCATCCCGGGCTTTCGGCCCGTGCGATCGCTTTTGGACGCAGTTGGCCCTTCGCTGCTTTCTGCTACCGACCTCGCCTCCCGGTACGGCATTGAGGGAGGGATATGTCGGCCCCTAAACCATATGAGACAAATCCCACGCCTACTCACAGCTCCAAACCGCCCTTGTCATTACAATTTAACGTAAGATTTCGATGGCTTATATATTCAAGAGAAAAGTCATTTTATCTGTCATATGGTAAGCACTGGAGTCGCAGATTACAAAGTGCACGCATGCGCCTTGCCGAAGGTAACATACATTCATGCATAGAAGTTTATTTCATCTCGAATTTCAGAATAATATCTTCGAGGCATTGCAGCTAACATACATAATATATACAGATACATAACTAAATATTAAATAATATTTAAAGATATATTAATCAAAACGAAAAGCCGCTGTACAAAATCCGGCCCTGGATTAGTTTAAAACCAATAAACTCAGTGGTACGGGAAAAATCAGGTAGCGCATTTCGCAACGTACTTAGTTAATACGTAAGAAAAAGTGGTTGTTCTAGGTTTATTGAGGGACAGAATGTAATTTCCACGAAGATCATGCATAAGAAGAGAACGGGAGAGAAAACGTATTTTTCATATATGCAGGACAAGCCTTTTCTTTCTTAAACTACTTTTATACAATAATATGAGGAAATTTTGAATGCGCTTATTGCATAGAGATGTAGAGTTTGACTTAAGTGGTACATAACAGGACAGGAAATCGCAAATACAAATCTCATTACTCTCTTATTTACATTATACCGTTTCTTTGACAAGAAATTACTAAAGGCCAGGCCGAATTTCCTATGATAAAAAGTCTACGTCAACAGCACGCACCTTGGCTACATCTTAGTATCCGCCTAGAAATCTTCATCTCGCTACTTTTTCCTCATTTGATGAGGACCCGAACTGCAGTCTTCGACGGGTAAAATGAATGATAAGAAAGCGATGAGAAAATTTGAATAAAAAGCGTGAATTGCGAAATAATAAAAATGTAAATGGTTATGAATGTTTGTTAAAAAGAATGTTGTTTTGCCCAGGTAATGGGCAAGAATTGTTATCTGCGTTAGGTGTCACTCTAGTATGCCACGCTTCTGATGTTTTCTTGGTTCTAAAAGTGAAGTGCCTTTGTCAATAATTAACGCGTTTTCAAAATCAATGGCGCTTTTTATTCAAATTTTCTCATCGCTTTCTTATTATTCATTTTACCCGTCGAAGACTGCAGTTCGGGCAGTCGAAAGCTCTTAGTTTTTAATCATTTTAGCCAGAGATCGTTTTTTAAATTTCAAATATATTTTTTATTAATATGACAGCTCTGTAAAGACAGTTGTATCTTTGTCTTTACAGCAATATTTAATTTTATTTTTCAGCCTGATACGTTTTGTGATGGCTGTTAGAGGGGTAACCCATTCATGTCCAAAAAAGGACAAGACTTAACTTTAGATACCATAACTTTGAATGAACGTTTTGAACATAAGAAAATTTAATTCACCTTCGGAAAATTCTCTTGCGGCTTATCTTTCTCAGTTTAAAACAACTACGGGCTTAAATTAATTACATCCTATAAAGTACTGTATGTGATATAATTTGGTAGGTTAAGGACAAGTTTAAACACTTGTTTCTATGAAGGATGCATGCCATCTTGTCTCTTAGAGATTGTATAAGGCAGTGGTTTCTTATAAAAGTGGAATAGGGAGTATTTCGAAGTATTCAGAGTCTTCAGAACACTCTACACCGTTTTACCTCCTTTGCTCTTCTCGTGGACATTTCATCTCGCTATGCTTGTCTGACAAGAAAAAACAAGTCCCAAATAGCCCCCAGCAAGAGAAGATGAGGTAAGAGAACGGACCCCTGTAGTATACGTTGCGGACCTATATTGTAGGAAGATATGCGCAGTTGTGTTTTAAAAATAAAGTTGACATGACGTGTTGATTGAATCTCGGTTAAATCCGTGTTGTTAATGCTATTTCATTGCGATTAAGATCCGAAATACTCTACATTCTGGCGACGAGTACGGTCGTTGGTGTATCTTCTTGCCGATGTCGAGCGTATTTTTGAGAGATGTGGGTGGATTAGCGCCTTTTGATTGTTCCGATACGGCTGGATTTCTGCACGATGGGAAAGATGGCTTTGAGCTTTTGAGTTATTTGCAGATGGAAAAGGAGTCAAACATGCTGACCAGAAGGAAGCTTTCATGTTACATACCGATGGGTTATTTGTTCAGGATATTTTCTTCACACACTGGATGAATCGAAGGAACAGGCGAAAACAATTATCTGAAAGCGAACGATGCGTTGGATAAATATTTTAAGCTCAAGCATAGGCAGCCCAAGCTCGCGTCACTACAGACAGCCGTTGAGGATTTAAACGTGTTATAAGACTTTGTATGGGAAATAAAATACCGTCGATTATGAAGCCTAAAAAACGCTCAATTTAACGTTCAT
>NC_090890.1:19773167-19780667 GCF_036669925.1 Montipora capricornis
ACGTTCGAAGACATTTTGATGCATTTAGGTGTTTAGATTTCGTTTTGTTACATTCTGTTTGAATCAACGTGTATTTCAAAGAAGGGAGGAATGTACTATACGTTGCGTTGTACTATATTGTAGGAAGAGATGCGCAGTTTTGCTATAAAAATGAAGCACATGGCGTGTTGATTGAATCTTGGTTAAATCCGTGTCGTTTAGGCTATTTCATTGCAGTTAGATCCGAAATAGTTTACAACCCCCATGCCCATCACAGTTTTTAAAAATCTATTTTTGGTTTTGCAAAGCTATTTTAAGTTCTGATGACCAATGCCTTATTCTTTTCAATGTGCACTAACACCCTACTAACTAACACAGAGAACCCCAAAAAGCAAAAAAAGACTTTCATTTTCAACGCGGGCGTTTCTTTGTTTTTCATGTAAGTTAAACCTGATGGGAAAAAAACATTATCCCTGAAAAGGCAAATGTTCTAACCTTAGTCGTGAAAGCTATCCTCCTATTGAGACCCTCTCAAGAGGGAAGAATTCAAGGAAAGCTTCCTATTTTGTTCCTATTTTGGGATCAGAATTCCTATTTTTTCCTATTTTTGGCCACTGTCTTTCCTATTTTCCTATTTTCTTGGAGTGTCATTTGTCACTTGACACCCTGGTAGATGGAGGTAGCTGAAGGTAAATGAACGTAAATGAAGGTAATTAAATAAATGTGACTGAAGGTAGCTGGAGGTATATTAGTGGGTAGATGATTGCGATTGAAGGTAGACCAAGCTAAATGAAGGTAAATAAAGGAAAATTAAAGGTAGATGAACGTGAATGAAGGTAGATGAAGGTAGATGAATGCGGATGAAGGTAGACGTAGGTACCTGAAGGTAAATGGACGTTAGTGAAGGTAAATGAAGGTACATGAAGGTAAATGAACGTGAATAAAGGTAAATGACGATAAATGAACGCGGATGAAATAAAATGTGGGTAGCAGAAGGTAAATGAAGGTGAATGAAGGTATATTAAGGTAAATTAATGTGAATATGAACGTGAATAAAGGCATATGAAGGTAAGTGAAGGTAGAGGAAGGTAAATGAACGTGAATAAAGTCAAATGAAGGTATATGAAGGTAACTGAAGGTAGATGAATGTGAATGAAGGAAGATGAAGGTAGATGAAGGTAAATGAAGGTCACGAGATGAAGGTAGATGAACGTGAATGAAGGTATATGAAGGTAGATAAAAGTCGATGAAGGTAGATGGAGGTAGCTAGATGAAGGTAGATGAACGTGAATGAAGGTATATGAAGGTAGATAAAAGTCGATGAAGGTAGATGGAGGTAGCTAGATGAAGGTAACTGAACGTGAATGAAGGTTTATGGAGCAAATAAACGTGAACGAAGGTAAATGAACGTGAATAACTGTATATTAACTGAGAAAAATGAATGTAAATGAGGGTATACGTAGATGAATGTGAATGCCAGTTGATGACCGTGAATGAAGGTAGATGAAGGTAGATGAATGTGAATGAAGGAATATGAAGGTAGATGAAAGTAGAAACACGTGAATGAAGGTAAATGGAGGTGAATGAAGGCGAATCAAGGTAGATGAAGGTAAATGAAGGTAAATGAATGTAGCTGAAGGTAAATGAACGTCAATGAAGGTATATTAAGGTAAATGAATGCGAATGCGGCAGGTTGATGAAGGTATATTAAGGTAAATGACGGTAAATGAACGTGATTGAAAGAAGATGAAGGTATATGAGGGTTAATTAACAATTATTCTATGAGCGCGCGTTGGATATGATATGATAGATAACCAACGAGGCGCGTAGTGCCGAGTTGGCTATAATCATCTCATATCCAACAAGCGCGAGTGGAATAATTGTTTTATTAAAAACGCCCCCAAAATATAGAAAACTAGACTACAAAAAAAAATAAAAAGGCCCAAAAAATCACGCATATGCTTGCCGTGTTTGTAGATCATGGTATAATGGCTCAGAACCCATGATGGCTTGGTCAATCAAAACTCTCGAATTGTATTATCCAATGATCCAGTTTTAATAATGAATATTATTGAAGGTAAATGATGGTAAATGACCAGGAGTGAATGTATATTAACACAGACGATGATGATATTTATAAATGGAGGTAAATAGATATAGATGAAGGTAAATGTATATGGTGACTGAATTGTGGGAAACTCAACAATTATTTAGGGTGTCACTGAGGAGTTTGCATTCTTTCCCGACTAAGACTAGTTTCCAGTCCTCCTTAATAACGCAAAGAGGGCCAAGATGGCGAACGAACCAGTAGTAGAGCTAGAACTGAGTAAAGAAGTCACTCATTTCCTCAACAAGAAGATTGGAACAGAGAAAGCAACAGCTTCTAAGGTCTTTTCTCTTCTGCAGAATGCTGTGGAGAAAAAGAATCGTTTGGAAGTAGAGGTAAGGAAACTTCGTCCCAGAATGTTGACGTACCACTTTTCACGTGTGAGATCTAGAGAAATCAGACTTATTTAAATACCACCTTTAATTAACGGGACCACGAGGATAAGATGTGCACTTTAACGAACTGTGGAAGGTTTGAAAAACCCCATTTTTACCCAGAAGGACGCCTATTGTAGCATTCGGCGGCGTTCTTTGAAGAACGAGTCAGAATACAATAGATGTTAAGCTATACAGTAGCTCCAATCGTCCTAAATCGGAGTTACAGGATACAGGATACAGTGTGCATGTTAAGTTAAACATGCAGTTACAAAGCATGAAGGTTACCTAAGCATCGAGCATAGTTCAGATATGTGTCTTGGGTCTTTTATGTATTTTGTCTCTTCATGTGCACATCCCCTTTGTGTGTACAATGATCATATTTTGACCTGTTAGCTTAAGTCAGGTAGAGCCCAGCACTGACATCGCAAAGGACATGGGTTCCAATCTCGTTCAAGCCTGAGAATTTTTCAGGCTTTGCTTTGGTTACTGTGTAGGATAAAAAAGGTGTGATAATTTGTTTTCCCACCTAACGAATATAAATTAACAAAAAAGCTCTAGCTTACATAGAATTACGGTGGTTTCGCCCTGTAGCGAGTTCACCCCCATATAACCGAATTCGCCCCACACTTTACCTAGTTCTCCTCCAAAATAGATCAAGTTTGCCCTACGATTGTGCAATCTTTTAGTTATGAAAATGTCTTGATCCATTGTCGCTTTCGCGGAGTCACCGTGACTGGCTGTGGGTATCTCAATGCGAGCAAAACCCGGGGAGAGTCACTCTGACTGACCGCAAAAAAAATCGTTCTTGTAGTCTAAATCGTGCCTTTCGTTCCCGTGCCAATTGTTCTTGTCGTGCCTATTGTGCCTTACTCATTCTCAGAGCTTTCGTGCTCACGTTTTTCCCAATCGCGCCCAACAAACGTTCAATAAGACATTCATGAAAATTGAGAATTGTGTTCTATGCATTGTGTTCTGTTGGGCTGTTAGTTTGCTATCCGATCTCTTTTCCTTTCCTGGATTATTGTGGATTATTGTGCATGTCTTCTCTTTTCCCATATTTGCCATCTTGAAGAATGCCGGGTGTTGCAAGACACTGGGAACAATCTTGTTACAAGGCCCCGTTGATGCTCAGGGCCTGGTTGTTCAAAAGCTGATTAATGCTAATCCCAGATTAAAAATTAACCAAGGAGTTTATTTCTCTACTCTCAAATGCTGTTCAATGCTGATATTCAGCAAAACTTTACATTAGAGGAAGTCAATCTTGAAAAACAAAAATAAGCAAAAGAAACTTTCACCAAAAAGTTGAAAAGGTGAAACATAAGTTTACACTTATCCTGGATTAATTTAATTGGCTTTTGGAAAACTGGGCCCAGAGCATCACGGAACTTACCACCTCAATAGAATCTTCAACCAGATGAATTTATTCTCAGCTACTCAACCTCCCTGCTAGTAAACACCCCATGTCTAATGAATTGTGTCTATGTCCATGTCCATGTCTAATGAATTGTGTCTATATCCATGTCCATGTCTAATGAATTGTGTCCATGTCCATGTCCATGTCTAATGAATTGTGTCCATGTCCATGTCCATGTCTAATGAATTGTGTCCATGTCCATGTCCATGTCTAATGAATTGCCCTCTGTCCAAGAATTGAGTGTTACTGTACACTACATGTTTCTTCCCTCACATCTCCAGATTTTCATGACAATCGCTTTGCTTTGATACCAGTTCTCTTTTTTTAAATGATAGAGCCATCTATTTGAAGCCTTGAATTACAGTAAGATTGGTTGCTGCAATGTCCTCTTGCTTGTTTTACATTGCTGTTGATGTTAGCCTGGTAGTCCTTTGACTTGTCATCTTTGTTTAACCCTTTGACTCCTGGAAGTGAGACTTAACAGACTCATTCTGTCTAATGCCACTGAGACAATTTTACTCACCCACAGGGGCTGTCCTGGGATGCCTTAGGAGTGAATGGGTTAACAAGATACCTTGAATCTGGGTTTTCCCACATTTGAATAATAACTAGCGATAAAAAAACGACGTTTCGATCTCTCTGAGATCATTTTCAAGTAGTAAAAGAAGCGAATAAAATCTGCATATATAAGTACAAATTAAGACGTGAGAATGTCCAAAGATAAAATATGTAAATACAAGTGCTAAAATGTAAGTGTTAAAATATTATATAAATAACTTGCACGGATTAAATCTACATGACTGTTGGTTAACACGTTAAAGCGTGAGTGTTAAGATACCAAAACGCTATACAGAACTATGTAAATAACTTCTCACGGATTGAATCTGACTGTTTGTTCAAGGTTGGTTTAAGCTCCTTTATAAAAAGCATTTCGTAGATGAGGCAATTGAATTTACTTTCGCACTTTCTCAAGATCTTAAAGTCACGATATATGTCACTCGGGACTGTTCCATGTTGCTCTTTAATGTGATTCCCGATTGAAGACGATCCTTTCATGTGTTCCTCGACGCGCTGATAGAGGTGTCGGCACGTATACCCGACATAGTTTGCATCGCACAAACCACACTTGTAATGGTAAACAACGCGTTGCTGGTTTATGATAGGCGGCTTCTTTTCTTTCGGTTTGATATGGTGTCCAATCTTACGGCTTGTATACACAGCGTGAATATCAATTCCAATTTTTCGGCCCAGTTCCCCAAGTTGCCTTCGCGCTGAATTAGCCGATCTCTGATCTTTGAAAGGTAACACTATTCCTAACGCTTTTTATAAAGGAGCTTAAACCAACTTTGAACAAACAGTCAGATTCAATCCGTGCGAAGTTATTTATATAGTTCTTTATAGCGTTTTGGTATCTTAACACTCACGCTTTAGCGTTTTAACCAACAGTCATGTAGATTTAATCCGTGCAAGTTATTTATATAATATTTTAACACTTACATTTTAGCGCTTGTATTTACATATTTTATCTTTGGACATTCTCACGTCTTAATTTGTACTTATATATGCAGATTTTATTCGCTTCTTTTACTACTTGAAAATGATCTCAGAGAGATCGAAACGTCGTTTTTATCGCTAGTTTTTATTCTGAAATGTGTTTCAAAAAAACTACTTATAAGAATTTGAATAATAATTACATTTTATTATATGGCAAAGCCAGTCTTGGACAAATCCCAGCGCTCTGGTTGGTTCTTTCTTGGTCGGGATTTTGCAGTACGGACCATTTCCGTGGAAACAGTCCAAGCCATATATTTTTGTTTTGGAGCAAAGCCGGCAAATTCATAATTTGCAACCAAAACAGCGAAAAAAAAAAACTATGAATATTGTCATTCTTCACAGTGAAACTACAGCTGTACCAGAACAAGCTAAAAAGATTGAAAGATAAAAAGATTGAAAAGCTAAAAAGATAAAAAGCTAAAAGCTAAAAAGCTAAAAAGATTGATTGCACCGGAAGTACATTTTACTATCAGAAACAGAGTGCCATATAAACAACAACTTACTAACTGAGCTTGCTCGGGCTGTACTGGGGAATATTGGCCCTCGCGCTCGGTTAGTAAGCGGTTAGTATTATTTGTGTGCATGCTCCTTTTGACATGAAAGGATAAGAAGTTCCTGATAAGTCTAAACATCACCTAACAGTGAACAATCTTAGTGTGTCACACTTGTAGTGGTAGAATTAGGTAATGGTTGTCAGGGGGCAGTCTGTGACATGGAAGGTATTAAAGCAGCCTGTTTGAGTATACTCTGTCTGGATAGATGAAACCATCAAGGAATCCTCTTGTCAGTGAATTGATGTCTGCCAAGAAATCCCTGTGAAATCCTTTAAAAAACCAGTTTGGATGGAAGAAAGGATGATGACTATAAATCTGCACTAAATCTGAGATGGAGGAAATTGATAACATCAAAAACAATGAGTTCCAGAAGAACACTGAAGATGACAAGAGCGATGATGCAAATGAGGAGTAATCTGTTTATCAGTTGAAAGCCCTTAACCAAACAACGCCTCCAGGATCATTCAAGTTCTCTGAGCACTTTTGTTTATTGCTTTAAATTTATACTTGCTTACAAGGAGATCAGAAATTCGATTGAAACTTAAACCTTTAAGTGTTGATCCACAATTCCCAATTGAAATACTTTAAGGCTAACTAACTAGGCCAAATCTCCTTTTCAGATTCAAGTCCAAATTGTTATTTACATGTACTATCATGTAAAGATTATGACTTTTGTTTGTTTCCTAGCTACAAGATGCTCAGTGCAAAATACCCAGTAAGATTGAAAATGTACTTGATCAAGGTTCCTCAGCTATGAAAGAGATCAAAAGTCTTCAGCAAGAACATGAAATTCTCACCACCAAAGTAAATAGTCACCTTCAAAAACTTCAACCTTTGACAGAAAAATTGTCATGTTTAGTAAGTCAGATAATAGAGGTTGAGAGATTCCGAGCATATGTGAGCTGGATACAGAAGATTGAATCAGTCAGGTAAATACTAAGATAATGGTATTTGTCATTTTTTTGAGTCTTTCATTTTATAAGTATAGGAAATTATGAACATGAGATTATTTTGTGACTTTTGGGCATGGGTGAAAGTTTACCATAGAGGAGAGTGCAATTTGAGAAGTTTCAAAACATATTTTAAGTGACCATAATCACAAAATACACAAGCAAGTTCATACAATTTTTTATGTATTGTATACTCAACAAAATTACTCCATCGCTGTGTTTCCATAGCAACTTCTGTATTGCACTAGATGCAACCTATTTAAATGCATTCATCATTGACCAATCAGGATGCAATATTCTGTTGAGTACACATTAAGTAATGGTATTTATAAGACATGTACATTTTGTATGAATTAAACTGTTTGGAATTGACTTGAGCTTATAAATTTTCATTTTTTTTCAGGGCTGTGTAAAAAAGATGAGCTAGTATGCTCTGCATGAGTTTTAATAATAATAATAATAATAATAATAATAATAATAATAATAATAATAATAATTGTGTTATGAATGTTGTCTTTGTAATTAACAGCTGTGAGATCCACCAGTTTATGGAAAATGGCCAGAT